>NC_136273.1:6609254-6908254 GCF_964187855.1 Myxine glutinosa
AGCCTTTGGGAGGCCCTCGCGCCCGGGTGGGACAGGCCGTGGATGGCGTCAAACACCTGGCGCTGCCAGCCCGCGGGCACAATGGGGCGAGGACGCCCGAGGGAGACGTCGCACAAGAGGGCCGCGCCCGCACCGTCGAACGGCACCTCGGTGACGCGGAGGCCCGTGACGGCGGTCCGCAAGGCCTGGACGTCGGGGTCAGCGGCCTGGTCCGCTGCCATCCGGGCATAGTCGATGCCGAGGTGGACTGCGTGGGCGACGGCCCGGGAAAGGCAATTCGCCACCGGGTTGTCCTTCCCCGCGACGTGCTGGATGTCCGTCGTGTACTCGGACACGGCCGAGAGGTGACGCTGCTGCCGGGCCGACCACGGCTCGGTGACCTTGCCCATCGCGAAGATCAGCGGCTTGTGGTCGACGAAGGCAGTGAACGCCCGGCCCTCGAGCAGATGGCGGAAGTGCCTGACCGCCAAGTGAAGTCCGAGCAACTCGCGGTCGAAGGTACTGTAACGGCGTTCGGGCGGGCGAAGCTGCCGGCTAAAGAACGCCAGCGGTTGCCAAGCTCCACGCACCCATTGCTCGTGCACCGCGCCCACCGCGTAGTCCGAGGCATCGGTGGTGAGGGCGATCGGTGCATCGGGCGCCGGGTGCGCGAGCATGGTGGCGTTAGCCAAGGCGAGCTTCGCGCCCGTGAACGCCGTGTCCATCTGCTCGGTCCAGTTAACGTCGCCTCTGCCCGGCTTACCTCGGAGAGCTTCGTGCAGGGGGCGCAGGAGCTGGGCGATACGGGGCAGGAACCGATGGTAAAAGTTCACCATGCCCAGGAACTCCTGCAGCCCTCTGATCGTGCGGGGGCGCGGAAACCCCTTCACCGCCTCCACCTTGGCCGGCAGGGGGACGGCTCCGTGCCTGCTGACACGGTGCCCCAGAAAATCGATTGTGGCGGCGCCGAACCGGCACTTTGCGGGGTTCACAATCAGGCCATGCTGGCCCAGGCGTTCGAAGAGCATGCGGAGGTGGCGTAGGTGCTCTTCGCGGGACGCGCTGGCGACGAGGATATCGTCCAGGTAGACGTAGACAAAATCCAAGTCGCGCAGGACGCTGTCCATCAGTCGCTGGAACGCCTGAGCCGCATTCTTCAGACCGAAGGGCATGCGCAGGAACTCGAAGAGTCCGAATGGCGTGATGACCGCCGTCTTCGGGACGTCCTCCGGCCTGACGGGGACCTGATGGTAGCCGCGTATGAGGTCCACCTTCGAGAAGAAGGACCTGCCCGCCAAACGGGCGGAAAAGTCCTGAATGTGGGGGACGGGGTAGCGGTCGGGAGTCGTGGCGTCATTGAGACGGCGATAGTCCCCGCACGGTCGCCATCCCCCGCCGGGCTTCGGCACGATGTGCAGCGGCGACGCCCAAGCGCTCTCTGAGCGCCGAACGATGCCGAGTCGCTCCAGGGTAGCGAACACCGCTTTTGCCACCGCCAGCTTCGTCGGCTCGAGGCGGCGTGCCCGGGCGTAGACCGGTGGCCCGACGGTGGGGATGTGATGGGCCACCCCGTGCTTGACGGCCCCCGCCGAGAAGGTGGGCCGCGTGAGGGCCGGGAAGCCGGCGAGGAGGCGGGTGAATGCGTCCGCTGCCGGAAGCGTACAGACCAACGTGGCCGGAACCGAATCGTTCGGCAAGCCGCTTGGCAAGCCGCTCGTTGAGCTGGGCAACGCACATGCGAGCGAGCTGAACGTCTCGGCCTGGACAAGCCGTCTGCGCTTGACGTCGACCAGGAGCCCATTAGCACACAGGAAGTCCGCGCCAAGCAGTGCCATGGGCACGTCGGCGGTGACGAACGTCCATCGGAAAATCTACCCTCCAAACCGCAGAGAGAGGCAGCGTTTTCCGTATGTACGGATGGGCGTCCCGTTCGCGGCAAGCAGCGCGGGGCCCCCACCCGCGGCGTGCTTGTCTGACGTGCCGGCGGGAATGACACTCACCTGTGCTCCCGTGTCGCACAGGTAACGGCGCCCGGAGAAGGTGTCCGTTATGAACAGCAGGCTGCTCGAACGGCCGGCGCTCATCGCCACAATTGAGCGCCGGCCCGGGCGTTTCCCGACCCGTTGAAGGAGCACGGCGGATGACACCGCCGAGCTTCGTGGCCGAACTTGGCGTGGAACCAGCACCAGGTGGTGGAGCTGGAGGAGCGCGGCTGGCTCCGCCAGGCCGGTGGAGTCGACGGGTTTCCCCGCGGTGGCGGTTTTCGCCGCGGCGGTGGGCGGGGCGTGGCGGCGTTCACGAGGTGCGTATCAGCATGCTGCTGAAACTCAGCGTGCTGTAGAAGATGATGCTGTGGAACAGCAGCGTCGAAGGCCGTGACGGCCACGCCAACGCTCGCCCGCGTGTCCGAAGCGGCGAAGTACTTGTCCGCCTCGGCCGCCAATGCTCGGGGTTCCGTTAGCCCGGTCCCGGCCAACGCGAGGCGAACCTGCGCTGGAAGTTGGCGACGGAAAAGCGCCCGGAATAGCGAACCGGGGGCTTCGTCGCCCAACAGTGACAGCATATGGTCCATTCGGACCGACGGGCACGTCTCACCGAGCTCGGGGAGATCCAGGAGGCGGTCGGCCCGTGCGTCGTCCGTGAGGCTGAACGTGGCTAGGAGTAGCCGCTTGAGTGCCTCGTACTTGTGGCCGTCCGGTGGGTGGCGAAGGACGGACACAACTCGAGCGGCCGTGCCGGGCCCGAGGGAGGCGACGACATGGCAGTAGCGCAGGTCGTCGTTGGTGAGGCGCCGAAGCTGAAATTGGGCTTCGGCTTGAACGAACCAGACCTCGGCCTGGGCCTCCCAAAATTCGGGAAGTTTAATCGCCATTGACTTGTCGTTGGCCATTGCAATGGCGTCGTGTTCGGAAGGATCGCTACGGCAGATCCAACGTCGAGGGTCACCAGTAAAGCGCGGCGTTACGCGCGCTGCTTGTGAGCAAGGAGGAAGCGGACAAGCGGTAACATATGAACGTCTTTATTGTAAGACTACACTGTAACACTGAACTCTTCCGGGCTGGTCGCCCGGTGTATATCCTGAGGCCACGCCTACCCCTCGGGCGTGGCCACCGCCCACTTGGTGCGTGGAATGATGTCACCACGCCAGTGGGCTTTTGTGTCCGCCACAATATATTGTTATACTTATGTTTTATTGTATTGTATGTTTATATATTGTTATACTTATGTTTTATTGTATTGTATGTTTATATATTGTTACACTTATGTTTTATTGTATTGTATGTTTATATATTGTTATACTTATGTTTTATTGTATTGTATGTTTATATATTGTTATACTTATGTTTTATTGTATTGTATGTTTATATATTGTTATACTTATGTTTTATTGTATTGTATGTTTATATATTGTTATACTTATGTTTTATTGTATTGTATGTTTATATATTGTTATACTTATGTTTTATTGTATTGTATGTTTATATATTGTTATACTTATGTTTTATTGTATTGTATGTTTATATATTGTTATACTTATGTTTTATTGTATTGTATGTTTATATATTGTTATACTTATGTTTTATTGTACTGTATGTTTATATATTGTTATACTTATGTTTTATTGTATTGTATGTTTATATATTGTTATACTTATGTTTTATTGTACTGTATGTTTATATATTGTTATACTTATGTTTTATTGTATTGTATGTTTATATTGAAGGAGCTGCGCTCCAACGCGAGTCGAAAGAAGTGACGCGACCAAAGACGGAATTCGTCCGAGTTGCTTTATTGAAACAAAACAGCTCAGGTATTCTGACAAAAGCCCGTTTATCGGGCAGCAATATATATACACATTTATGTCGGGAGGTTTGCCCGGCAAAAGCTATACCGGGCATGCCCGGGTGTCAAGGGCGAGCCTTGGAAAGGCGAGTCTGGACCTGCCCGGGCGTGTTTGGCTGCGGCCTGGCAAGTCGAGGCTGGGCGTGCCCGGGCGCTCTGGACGAGCACTGGAGAGGCGATAGCGGGCATGCCCGGACGCTCTGGGCGAGCCCTGGAAAGGCGATAGCGGGCATGCCCGGACGCTCTGGGCGAGCCCTGGAAAGGCGATAGCGGGCATGCCCGGACGCTCTGGGCGAGCCCTGGAAAGGCGAGAGCGGGCATGCCCGGGAAAGACGAGACCGGGCGTGCCCGGGAGGTTCGGGCGTGCCCGGGAACAGTGAGTCCGGGCATGCCCGGGAGAGGCGCGTCTGGCCGGTGCAAGGCGATTGTGTGCATCCAGCGGTAACCGCTACACACGCCCCTCCAGAATCGACCTGCACCGGCAGGGTCAATTTAAGGGGGGTCCGGATGACCCGGCCGAAGCGACCCCTGGAGGGTCGTGGGGAAGGGTCCGACGTGGTGGTGGGTGGTCGAACGGGGGGAACTGTGGACGGGGGGCGGCCTCGCCGCGGAGGAAGGGCCAACCGTGGTGGTCGGTCGACGTCCATGTGCGCCGGTTTGAGGCGGTCCACAGAGATCCGGTCCGACCGGCCGCCAACGTCGACGACAAAGGACTTGTCGCCCCGTCGCAGGACCCGGAAGGGCCCGTCGTACGGCGGCCGGAGTGGCCCCCGGTGCGCACCATGACGCACAAAGACGTACTCCGCTGTGCGAAGCGCCGGGGGGACGTAGGACTGGGGGCCAGCGTGGCGGGACGTTGGCACGGGGGCAAATCGGCGGGCGGCCTCCTGGAGGTCCGAGCGCTGGTGTGCGGCGGACCAGGGACTGGTAGCGTCGGGCACGAACTCGCCCGGGACGCGGAGCGGCTGGCCGTAGACGAGCTCGGCGGCGGACGCCCGGAGGTCCTCCTTGGGGGCCGTGCGGAGGCCCAAAAGGACCCACGGCAGCCGGTCGGTCCAACCGTCGTCCTGAAGGCCGGCCATGAGTGCGGCCTTCATGGAGCGGTGAAACCGCTCGCACAACCCGTTGGCTTGTGGGTGGTAGGCCGTGGTGCGGTGCAGCGTGACCCCCAACGAGCGGGCGACCGCGCCCCAAAGTTCGGACGTGAACTGTGGGCCGCGGTCGGACGAGATGTCTGCCGGTGCGCCGAAGCGCGCGACCCAGGTGGCGATGAACGCCTGCGCCACGTCGGCGGTGGTGGTGGAGGTGAGGGGCACGGCCTCCGGCCACCTGGTGGTCCTGTCCACCATGGTGAGCAGGTGGGTGAACCCCCGTGATGGGGGCAGGGGACCCACCAGGTCCACGTGGACGTGGTCGAAACGCCGTGCAGGCACGGTGAAAGGTGCCAGCGGGGCCTGGGTGTGGCGGTGGACCTTGGCCCGCTGGCAGGCCGTGCAGGCGTTGGCCCAGTCGCGGACGTTCCGTCGAAGGCCGTGCCAGACAAAACGCGCCGACACCAGCTTCTGAGAAGCTTTCCGGCCCGGGTGAGAAAGGCCGTGGATGGAGGCGAAGATGCGGCGCTGCCAGGAAACGGGCACGATGGGGCGAGGCTGGCCCTGGGAGACGTCGCAGAGCAGGACGGTGCCCGCGAAGGGGATGTCGGCCAGGCGGAGGCCCGTGTCCGCCGCCCGGAGGGCCTGCACCGAGGTGTCGGTGGTCTGGTCGGCCGCCATGAGCGCGAAGTCCACGCCGAGGTGGACCGCGTTCGCGCTGGCCCGAGAAAGACAGTCGGCCACAGCGTTGTCTTTGCCGGCGACGTGCCGGATGTCCGTGGTGAATTCCGACACGGCGGAGAGGTGGCGCTGCTGGCGGGCCGACCACGGCTCCGTGACTTTGGCCATTGCGTAGACCAACGGCTTGTGGTCGACGAAAGCCGTGAACGGGCGGCCCTCCAGGAGGTGTCGGAAATGGCGAACGGCCAGGAATAGACCGAGCAGCTCGCGGTCGAACGTGCTGTATTTTAACTCGTTCGGCCGGAGCTGCCGGCTGAAAAACGCGAGTGGCTGCCAAACCCTGTCCACCCATTGTTCATGGACGGCGCCCACCGCGTAGTTGGAGGCGTCCGTAGTGAGGGCGATGGGCGCGTTGAGCACCGGGTGAGCCAGCAGCGTTGCGTCGGCGAGAGCCCGTTTTGCGCTCGCGATGGCCGCGGACCAAACGATGTCATGCTTGGCCGGCTTGCCCCGGAGGGTCTCGTAAAGGGGCCGCATGAGCTGAGCAGCGCGGGGCACGAATCGGTGATAAAAATTCACCATGCCGAGGAACTCTTGTAGGGCCTTGATGGAACGGGGACGCGGGAACGTGGTGATGGCCTCGACCTTGGTCGGCAGCGGCACGGCCCCGGTCTTGGTGATGCGGTGGCCCAAAAAGTCAACGGTCATCGTGCCGAAGTGGCATTTGGCCGGGTTGACAATTAAGCCGTGCTCGCTGAGGCGACCGAACAGTGTTCGGAGGTGGAGGAGGTGCTCGGCGCGGGACGTGCTGGCGACGAGGATGTCGTCCAGATAGACGAAAAGAAATGGCAGGTCGCACAGCATGCCGTCCCTTAAGCGTTGGAACGCCTGGGCCGCGTTCTTGAGGCCAAACGGCATCCTCAAAAATTCGAACAGGCCGAACGGCGTGATGACGGCCGTCTTCGGGACGTCGGCCGCCCGGACAGGTACCTGGTGGTATCCCCGTATCAGGTCAATTTTGGAAAATATGACCCGTCCCGCCAAACGGGCGGAAAATTCCTGGATGTGCGGGATCGGGTACCTGTCGGGGGTGGTAACGTCGTTGAGGCGGCGGTAGTCGCCACACGGGCGCCATCCGCCCCCCGGCTTTGGCACGATGTGCAGTGGTGAGGCCCACGCGCTATTGGAGCGCCGCACGATGCCGAGGTGCTCCAATGCGTCGAACTCGGCCTTTGCCACGGCGAGCTTGGCCAGGTCGAGGCGGCGGGCCCTGGCGTAGACCGGCGGGCCCGTAGTGGGTATGTGGTGCTCGATCCCATGCCGCACTGCGACGGCCGAAAACGTCGGCCGTGTGAGGGCCGGGAATTCCGCGAGCAGGCGAGCGAACTCGTTCGCCGTCGGGAGGGCGCACGCCAGTTCGGTCGGCGCGGAGCTGCTCATCGTGCACGCCAGGGAGCTGAAGGTCTCGGCGTTGACAAGGCGACGACGTTTGACGTCGACCAGCAGCCCGTGCGCGCAGAGGAAGTCGGCGCCCAGCAAAGCCATGGGGATGCAGGCGGTCACAAAGGTCCACTGAAAGCGCTGGCTGCCGAAGCAGAGGGTGACGTTGCGCGGGCCGAAAGTGCGTATGGCCGAGCCATTAGCAGCGACCAAAGAGGGGCCGCAAACGGCGTCCAGCCTGTCCTGCTCGGAGGCGGGTATGACGCTCAGTTGGGCGCCGGTGTCACAAAGGAAACGCCGCCCGGACGCTTTGTCCCGAATAAAAAGCAAGTTGCCCGAGTGGCCGGCGCTCATGGCTGGGAATGAACGCCGGCCCGGCCGTTTCCCGACTTGCCGAAAGTGCACGGGGGTCGGCACGTCCGAGCCTTGTGTCCGAACCTGGCGTGGTAATAACACCACGCCTGGTCAGGTGGAGGCCCCGGCCGTCGTGTCGGAAGTGGTCGGTGCGGCGTGGCGGCCGCCAGTTTCACCGGCAGTTCGGCCTCCAACCGCACAGGGTGCTCGGGCGTCGTGGGCGTCGCCTCGGATGGCGGCAGGCTCCAGGTAGCCGCGCCGATGTGTTGGCCCGCCGAGGAGATCTTATCGGCTTCCCTGGCGAGGGCGCGGGGATCGGTGATCGACGTGCCAGCCAGGGCGAGGCGTACCGGGTGAGGCAGCTGGCGAAGGAACAACTCGCGGAACAGAAAATCCGGAGAGTGCTCACCGAGCAACGAGAGCATATAGTCCATGCGCTCGGACGGGCGCGTGTCGCCGAGCTCGGGCAGGTCGAGCAGGCGCCGTGCGTGTGCCGCCGGTGAGAGGGCGAAAGCATCGAGGAGGAGCGTGTTCAGCGCATCATACTTGTCGGCAGCCGGCGGGTGCTCGAGGAGGCTCAGGGCGCGGGCCGCGGTGGCGGAACCGAGCGCTGCCACGACGTGGTGGAAGCGGGTGTCGTCCACGGTGATGCCTCGCAGGGCGAACTGGGAGTCCGCCTGGGCGAACCAAACAGCCGCGTGAGCCTCCCAGAAGGTAGGCAGTTTAAGAGTCACTGCCGTGTCCATGTCGGTAGGTCACCAGTGAAGGAGCTGCGCTCCAACGCGAGTCGAAAGAAGTGACGCGACCAAAGACGGAATTCGTCCGAGTTGCTTTATTGAAACAAAACAGCTCAGGTATTCTGACAAAAGCCCGTTTATCGGGCAGCAATATATATACACATTTATGTCGGGAAGTTTGCCCGGCAAAAGCTATACCGGGCATGCCCGGGTGTCAAGGGCGAGCCTTGGAAAGGCGAGTCTGGACCTGCCCGGGCGTGTTTGGCTGCGGCCTGGCAAGTCGAGGCTGGGTGTGCCCGGGCGCTCTGGACGAGCACTGGAAAGGCGATAGCGGGCATGCCCGGACGCTCTGGGTGAGCCCTGGAAAGGCGATAGCGGGCATGCCCGGACGCTCTGGGCGAGCCCTGGAAAGGCGATAGCGGGCATGCCCGGATGCTCTGGGCGAGCCCTGGAACGGCGATAGCGGGCATGCCCGGACGCTCTGGGCAAGCCCTGGAAAGGCGAGAGCGGGCATGCCCGGGAAAGACGAGACCGGGCGTGCCCGGGAGGTTCGGGCGTGCCCGGGAACAGTGAGTCCGGGCATGCCCGGGAGAGGCGCGTCTGGCCGTGTTCTGGCCGGTGCAAGGCGATTGTGTGCATCCAGCGGTAACCGCTACAATATATTGTTATACTTATGTTTTATTAACGCACAGGTTGTAAACCTGGTGCGTTATAGCGTTTGCCTGGGAATTTCGGGCGCTCAAAAGTGAAGCTAGTTTCTGTCACCCATTTCTGTCGCTCATTTCTGTCGCTCATTTCTGTCGCTCAGATGTGTAAACATGACGTCATCAAATCTATATTTATAGGATAGGTTATAGGAGATATATATGTTATAGGATAGGAATATAGGACCCAAATGACCCAGAGGACCCAAATGACCCAGAGGACCCAAATGACCCAGAGGACCCAAATGACCCAGAGGACCCAAATGACCCAGAGGACCAAAATGACCCAGAGGACCCAAATGACCCAGAGGACCCAAATGACCCAGAGGACCCAAATGACCCAGAGGACCCAAATGACCCAGAGGACCCAAATGACCCAGAGGACCCAAATGACCCAGAGGACCCAAATGACCCAGAGGACCCAAATGACCCAAATGACCCAGAGGACCCAAATGACCCAGAGGACCCAAATGACCCAGAGGACCCAGAGGACCCAAATGACCCAGAGGACCCAAATGACCCAAATGACCCAGAGGACCCAAATGACCCAGAGGACCCAAATGACCCAGAGGACCCAAATGACCCAGATGACCCAAATGACCCAGAGGACCCAAATGACCCAGAGGACCCAGAGGACCCAAATGACCCAGAGGACCCAGAGGACCCAGAGGACCCAGAGGACCCAAATGACCCAGAGGACCCAGAGGACCCAGAGGACCCAAATGACCCAGAGGACCCAAATGACCCAGAGGACCCAAATGACCCAGAGGACCCAAATGACCCAGAGGACCCAAATGACCCAGAGGACCCAAATGACCCAGAGGACCCAAATGACCCAGAGGACCCAAATGGCCCAGAGGACCCAAATGACCCAAATGACCCAGAGGACCCAAATGACCCAGAGGACCCAAATGACCCAGAGGACCCAAATGACCCAGAGGACCCAAATGACCCAGAGGACCCAAATGACCCAGAGGACCCAAATGACCCAGAGGACCCAAATGACCCAGAGGACCCAAATGACCCAGAGGACCCAAATGACCCAGAGGACCCAAATGACCCAGAGGACCCAAATGACCCAGAGGACCCAAATGACCCAGAGGACCCAAATGACCCAGAGGACCCAAATGACCCAGAGGACCCAAATGACCCAGAGGACCCAAATGACCCAGAGGACCCAAATGACCCAGAGGACCCAAATGACCCAGAGGACCCAAATGACCCAAATGACCCAGAGGACCCAGAGGACCCAAATGACCCAGAGGACCCAGAGGACCCAAATGACCCAGAGGACCCAGAGGACCCAAATGACCCAGAGGACCCAGAGGACCCAGAGGACCCAAATGACCCAGAGGACCCAGAGGACCCAGAGGACCCAAATGACCCAGAGGACCCAAATGACCCAGAGGACCCAGAGGACCCAGAGGACCCAAATGACCCAGAGGACCCAGAGGACCCAAATGACCCAGAGGACCCAAATGACCCAAATGACCCAGAGGACCCAAATGACCCAGAGGACCCAAATGACCCAGAGGACCCAAATGACCCAGAGGACCCAAATGACCCAAATGACCCAAATGACCCAGAGGACCCAAATGACCCAGAGGACCCAAATGACCCAGAGGACCCAAATGACCCAGAGGACCCAAATTCTATGTATGTTTCTATGATGATGTATGTTTTGGTGATAGTACATAATGTGAATACTAGTAGCAATTTTACAAAAACCATGGCATAATTTCAAATCTTGACCCGAGATGATAATTATGCTACATCATAATTTCCATGTGCCAACCTGGGCGGAATCCAAGTGGATTCACTTGACTTGTTGTATTGTATGTTTATATATTGTTATACTTATGTTTTATTGTACTGTATGCTTATATGTTTCTTGGATAATCCAAAAGTTAAAACTTATTAAATTCAGCATTTGAAAATGAGTTGTGATTCTATAACTAGACTTATGAATGGACTCATCGTATTGAAGCAACAATGGCTTCTTGAACCGCTGTACCAATCTTCAGCTCGATGTAGACCGGGAATTCTTCCTCCTTCTCTCCAAAATTGATGAAAACCTGAGCTGGTACATGGACAGGAACTTGGCGGCATTTACAAGTCACCCACAAGCGGTGGATTGCGATGACGAAGACTTCATTTCGTCGAACACGAGGGCTTGTACGTTGTAGTTTAAACGACAATATGGTGTATGTTGTGTGGTTTTCCTTACCTTCCCATCAATGATGAAATCGGCTGCTGCCGTGGATATGGAAAAGTGCAAAAAACGCGTAGCGGAGGACAAGTGGAATGTAGTGGGTGAAAGGTCTTGTGCAAAACTGAATGTGGTGTGGAAGATGGGGTTCATGTCTCTGGGAGCACAGTTGTGCCACTGATACAGTTGTGCCCCCTATAGATTAGGGGAAGAATTTGTAATTTGTTCAGGGTGCCATCGATAGCTCGTCTACTCTTACTGAATGACATCGAAGGATCTTCAAGGTCCACCAAGTCATTCTGACAGACGGGTCTCACAGTTGAATGTCTATCTGAGGGAAGGCACACACATCGATGAGTCACCCTGCCTGAGAAACACCAGGCTGACTTAAAGCGGGGCTGAGATTCGAACCCAGGCTAGACAGCTCAGGGGCGAGGGAGCGTAGACCTCCAGGCCGTCCTGCCACCCCTAAAGACGAGGTGTGCTTTCTGATGTGTGGAGGTTGAATAGCGAATATATGAGGTGTGGCGGTTGCAAGACATCATAATTTTGTGGCTTGGTTCAATTACAGTGGTTTCAGAAAGTATTCACACCCTTTGATTAATTTGTAAAAAAAATTCTAAAGAAAATCCACTTTGACATTATGAGGTATTATGTGCAGATCGGTGACAAAAAATCTCAATTTAATGCATTTTGGATTCAGTCTGTTACACAACGAAATGTGGAAAACTCAAGGGGTGTGAATACTTCCTGAAGACACCAAGTTGGGAGATCTACACATGGACCACCACTCAAAAAGTTCAGTCTGTAATAGTCACATGGGCTCTTTAGGATGTTTATATTTCAACATCAATTCCCAGCTAACACTGTTGTTGCACTAATAGTTTCATCAAAACAGGACAAAATGGTTGAAATGAAAATTGTGATAATAAGCAAAAGCCCAAAACTGAATGACACCACCATGCATGCAGAGGTGCCAAAACCACAAAGACCTTTGTGGCAAGGATGGGGAAAAGGCAGAAACAAAAATAGAAAGGAAAAACGAGACACGCTATAACAAATAAATGCATTTTACAGCCGTGGCATATCGTTGGCACAATGAGTGGCATGAATGATGAGATGGAATCACCAATTGTGGAAAGTCCAGTGAGTGTGATGACTGTGATTGGTAGTTGTGCTTATTTTAGGTGAAGATCGACTGGAAATGACTTGTTTTTTTCTCATTCGGGCCTCGCAGCTATGAACGGCTACATGTTCGGAACCCTGCCCAGATTGGAGATGTGCAAGGGGGACCGCGTGTCGTGGCACTTGCTGGGACTTGGCAGCGAGGCGGACATACATTCACTCTTCATTTTTGGGAATCCCATCACACGCTCTGGGCGTCGCCATGACACCACCTCCATCTTCCCACACACCTCTCTCACAGTCCTCATGGAAGCCAAATCCGTCGGTGAGATGGGGGCATCCAAGGGCAGGAAGGATCAATGCTTCAGCTTCAAAACAGACAAGCTAAAGTGTAGTACATCTTGCGAATCAACCAATCCAAGATGGCCGACAGCAAGGCTATTTGCCCAGCCTGCTTTGAAGAATACATGTGCATGGCAGTCCTATTTCAGACACTTCCTGTCACTTATGAAAGGCTCTGTTGCTTGTTTCAGGTGATTTTGGCATCGTCTGTCGCACAATGACACATTTCACTGGAGGAATGAAGCACCGATACCATGTGGCGCTGTGTGGAGGCCGACTGGATCCCCCTGTGCCATTCAACATTCCCACACGGAGGGTATACCTTGCAGCTGTCGAGATTGACTGGGACTACGCTCCGTCCAGGAAATGGGAACTTGACCGCCACAACATGACTATGGAAGAGAGGTGAGAAAAGGATTGGAATTGGCAACAAGACAGGAAGTGACGGTAATTGGCAACAAGACAGGAAGTGACGGTAATTGGCAACCAGACAGGAAGTGATGGTAATTGGCAACAAGACAGGAAGTGACGGTAATTGGCAACAAGACAGGAAGTGACGGTAATTGGCAACCAGACAGGAAGTGATGGTAATTGGCAACAAGACAGGAAGTGATGGTAATTGGCAACAAGACAGGAAGTGACGGTAATTGGCAACAAGACAGGAAGTGACGGTCGCTTTATCGTTCACGACTTGCGAGGGCAAACATTGAGGTGGGAATGTACGCTTTGACGAACTTGTCAGGAATGAATGTTCCATGGATTTTCAAAGGGTATTTACAACTCTCAGATCTCTCGATGTCTCCATGTCTCTCGGTCCCTGCTCTCAAATGTTGTGTTTGTGTCCTTCCCCCTCTCTCCCCATCTTGTCTACCGCTCCCGATGTTATATGTTTTATGTGTCGGTTTGTCTTTCTGTGTGATGAATGTTCGCTCTTTCACGAGCCTCGACCTTGTATACAAAAAAAAAAAAAAAAAAAAAAAAAAAATGAGAGGCAGCTGACTGTTCAATGGAGGTTAAAGATTTGTTTATTTCTTTAATCGCTCGTGTGGATTTGATTCCCATGGCCTCTCACTCTTGCCGACCAGTGCTTGGTAAGCTGGAGAGTATGCCAAACACCCCTCAACAGGCTTTAAGTGAGACCTCTGTCAAACTTTGGACTGGTAGGCCAAAAAGGCAAGTGAAGGTGATTTACTGCAGGAGGTAGCATGTGTACTTCCTTTTCAGATTGTGTACTTCCTTTTCAGATTGTTTACAAATCAGATTCGGACACATGTTTACAAATCGCTTTTACTTTCTCTGCATTTTATAAAATTCTGGTTCCGGATTCCTGAGGGACAAGATGTGCTATCTTCTCTGGTTTTGTTGTTACTATTTCTGAATTGTCTTGTTTAACCATTTTTATTTCATTGAGTCGTTGAGTACCTTCACATGTACGTTGACACTATGAGTTTGTGCCCCACCGTCTCACTGGTCAGTACATTGCCTTTTTCTCCTCTGTCTCCTCGCTCTTCCAAGTAATCAGTTTAGGTTCTATATATATATATATACGTATATATATATATATATATATGTTGGGACAGTTGGGATGATACATTTTACAAGGAAAAAGGCACATCCAACCAAAATGTAACTAGATCTACTCTGCTAATGTAAGTGATAAACAACCAAGAGTAGGAAGCCCACTGGGAAGGAGGTGAAACATCACCTGAGACCGGGCCTGCTCTTGCTTACGTACCCAGAGTATCCCGGGAAGTGACGGTAGTGACGGCAATTCCTCCAAGCTCAGTGGCTGTGTTAAGTGTTTATCTCGTCAGTATGTCTTTGTATGTGTGTATGTTTGTGTCTGTGTGTCTGTGTGTATCAGCTCTATTACGAGCCTTAACCCACGTATAAAAAATAAATGTTCTGAAAGGAACCCGACTTCGGTTTTTTTATATAAATTTTTGATATTTTCACAATCCACAACACCATCTTCTTTCAGTGTAACACATGTCCTAAAATATGCGGTATACATCATGTAAATTCACCTACCTTCTTTGTCATTGATACGTACCACCCATCCAGCTACGGACATGCTTTTCTGGCAAGAGGAGACACAATGATTGGGTCGGTGTACAAGAAGGCGGTGTATCGGGAGTATACGGATGACACATTCACGCAGCAAGTCCAACGTGGGCCTAAAATGAAACATCTAGCAATTCTCGGTAAATTTGAAATGACTGGTTATGACTGGTTGTCATGGAGACAGCAAGAACAATAATATCGGTTCACGACTAAATACGTTTAATGCAGGAAATGGACTTAAACTGTTGGAATTTCCAATCATTGTGCAAAGGCTTGTTATTACCGTGAGATGAAATAAACTCATTTTCATACTTTGTCCCTCTCCCAGTATCACATAAGTCCACCATGTTTTGAAACCTGCGCAGGCCCAGTACTGGAGGCTGAGGTTGGTGAACGCTTGGAGGTGGTGTTCAAAAACAAGGCGAGCAGGCCATACAACGTGCACGCGCATGGAGTGGACACGCAAGAATTTTCGTGCCACATCCCTCCAGTTAACCCCGGTCGGTGGGACTTGCTGGGCCTAAGCAGACAGAGAAGGAAATTTAAAAAGCGACCGACAGTATTTTGGGTGAAAATCATAATTATAATGACAACTGTGGAAATACAAGTGGGATTTGAAATTTTGAGCCACTGACTCCATCCCTCGTGGATTTTCAATGTGCCACATCCACCAGTTAACTGCATTAGTGTGTGACGCCGATGATCACCCACGGCCAGGCTCCTTTGAGACCCAGAGGTCTGCCAACCAAGCGATTGTTACCCCCGAGGGGCATTAGTCCCGATTCCACATGCGCAGAGCGGAGTGCTTCTGCCAGGCAATGTAACAAAATTGAAAATCATTCCAAACAGGAAATGAACTGTTTTTAAGGACGTCATAAGGGACACAAACAACGGGCACGAAAAACTAATATAACGTGTTAAATAAGGTGGTGTAAAAAACACTGTCAATGGCGGTAAAACGTGGGAAAATTCTGGAATTAATTAATTTATATGACTTTTACAATCTTTATTTTATTTAAATTTAATTATATATTTAAACAATGTGGAACACAAATCACCTTATTGTCACTTACAAAACCCTTCCATTCATCAGTACAGTACTTGGACATGTTAAGTAAGGGTGGTGTGTAAGGGTGGTGTGTATGGGTGGTGTATAAGAGTGGTGTGTAAGGATGGTGTGTAAGGGTGGTGTGTATGGGTATTGTGTATGGGTGGTGTATAAGAGTGGTGTATAAGAGTGGTGTGTATGGATGGTGTGTAAGGGTGGTGGGTAAGGGAAGTATGTAAGAGTGGTGTGTAAGAGTGGTGTGTAGCGTAGAAGTATTTCACTTTCATGAAGACACTTTGCTAATTTCAACACAACAGCAGAAATTTGTTGTGCTTGCCGCTTACAGCTCACAACCAAAAATTTACCATTCTTCTGTCAATAAGTCTCATATTGGGTGACTTCCCGTTTCCCCAAGTACCATAGAGTTAGTAGACGTTTTATTGTGGTGTAATATTTATTTAAGATATTTATGATGAAAAATTTAAATATGGGTGGAACTGAAACAACCCCAGACCTCACAACCATGTAATAAACCATTCATTCATCACCATTCATTCAAAAAACTCACACTGGACATGAGGAAGATTCAGTCTGCGTGGTTTCTGTAACAAGGAAAACTCACATCCCTCTCTGTAGGTTTATATCCAAGGCCTAAGATACCACATCCCTCTCTGTAGGTTTATATCCATGGCCTAACACACCGCATCCCTCTCTGTAGGTTTATAACCAAGGCCTAAGATACCACATCCCTCTCTGTAGGTTTATAACCAAGGCCTAAGATACCACATCCCTCTCTGTAGGTTTATAACCAAGGCCTAAGATACCACATCCCTCTCTGTAGGTTTATAACCAAGGCCTAAGATACCACATCCCTCTCTGTAGGTTTATATCCATGGCCTAACACACCGCATCCCTCTCTGTAGGTTTATAACCAAGGCCTAAGATACCACATCCCTCTCTGTAGGTTTATATCCATGGCCTAACACACCGCATCCCTCTCTGTAGGTTTATAACCAAGGCCTAAGATACCGCATCCCTCTCTGTGGGTTTATAACCAAGGCCTAAGATACCACATCCCTCTCTGTAGGTTTATATCCATGGCCTAAGATACCACATCCCTCTCTGTAGGTTTATATCCATGGCCTAACATACCGCATCCCTCTCTGTAGGTTTATATCCATGGCCTAACATACCGCATCCCTCTCTGTAGGTTTATAACCAAGGCCTAACATACCGCATCCCTCTCTGTAGGTTTATAACCAAGGCCTAAGATACCGCATCCCTCTCTGTAGGTTTATATCCATGGCCTAAGATACCGCATCCCTCTCTGTAGGTTTATATCCAAGGCCTAAGATACCGCATCCCTCTCTGTAAGTTTATATCCAAGGCCTAAGATACCACATCCCTCTCTGTAGGTTTATATCCATGGCCTAAGATACCGCATCCCTCTCTGTAAGTTTATATCCAAGGCCTAAGATACCACATCCCTCTCTGTAAGTTTATATCCAAGGCCTAAGATACCGCATCCCTCTCTGTAAGTTTATATCCAAGGCCTAAGATACCACATCCCTCTCTGTAAGTTTATATCCAAGGCCTAAGATACCACATCCCTCTCTGTAAGTTTATATCCAAGGCCTAAGATACCGCATCCCTCTCTGTAAGTTTATATCCAAGGCCTAAGATACCGCATCGCTCTCTGTAAGTTTATATCCAAGGCCTAAGATACCGCATCCCTCTCTGTAAGTTTATATCCAAGGCCTAAGATACCGCATCCCTCTCTGTAAGTTTATATCCAAGGCCTAAGATACCACATCCCTCTCTGTAGGTTTATATCCAAGGCTTAAGATACCGCATCCCTCTCTGTAAGTTTATATCCAAGGCCTAAGATACCGCATCCCTCTCTGTAAGTTTATATCCAAGGCCTAAGATACCGCATCCCTCTCTGTAGGTTTATATCCAAGGCCTAAGATACCGCATCCCTCTCTGTAGGTTTATATCCAAGGCCTAAGATACCGCATCCCTCTCTGTAGGTTTATAGCAGTGGCCTAAGACACCACATCCCTCTCTGTAGGTTTATAGCCGTGGCCTAAGATACCACATCCCTCTCTGTAGGTTTATAACCAAGGCCTAAGATACCGCATCCCTCTCTGTAGGTTTATAACCAAGGCCTAACATACCGCATCCCTCTCTGTAGGTTTATAACCAAGGCCTAAGATACCGCATCCCTCTCTGTAGGTTTATATCCATGGCCTAAGATACCGCATCCCTCTCTGTAGGTTTATATCCAAGGCCTAAGATACCGCATCCCTCTCTGTAGGTTTGTAACCAAGGCCTAAGATACCACATCCCTCTCTGTAGGTTCATAGCCGTGGCCTAAGATACCACATCCCTCTCTGTAGGTTTATATCCAAGGCCTAAGATACCGCATCCCTCTCTGTAGGTTTGTAACCAAGGCCTAAGATACCACATCCCTCTCTGTAGGTTTATAACCAAGGCCTAAGATACCGCATCCCTCTCTGTAGGTTTGTAACCAAGGCCTAAGATACCACATCCCTCTCTGTAGGTTTGTATCCAAGGCCTAAGATACCGCATCCCTCTCTGTAGGTTTGTAACCAAGGCCTAAGATACCACATCCCTCTCTGTAGGTTTATATCCAAGGCCTAAGATACCGCATCCCTCTCTGTAGGTTTGTAACCAAGGCCTAAGATACCACATCCCTCTCTGTAGGTTCATAGCCGTGGCCTAAGATACCACATCCCTCTCTGTAGGTTTATATCCAAGGCCTAAGATACCGCATCCCTCTCTGTGGGTTTATAACCAAGGCCTAAGATACCGCATCCCTCTCTGTAGGTTTATATCCAAGGCCTAAGATAGTGCAAGTGGTTTCCTGATCCCTGCTGCAGACGGGGAATTATTAGCCGTGTCACAAAATATATTTGCCCCACATCCTCCACTATCTCTCCCCCACAAATTGTCCCAAAACCATGTACATATTGCAAAGGGGAGTTGTCCAAGTCAGCTGTCCTTGATGCTCGGAGTATGCGGAGTATGAAATTGTCGGTTTGTTTACGCAGAGGTAAAGCAATGTTGACAACGATGCCCCATTAATCTGACATTTTGCCTTGTTTTCTCTCCTATCGCTCTATACTCCCAAACACCTGGCTCTGTACTCCACTCAGGAGACACCATAACATACCGCTGGTTTATATCCGAGTGGTGGGGGCCAACGGAGAATGACCCAGACTGCCTTACCTGGGCTTACTATTCTACTGTCAACCCCAACCAGGTATGACCAGCACACGGTAGCATATGTACATAATATTACATCATAAGAGTGCAAGGTACCGTTATCATCATCATGAATATACTTTACTCTTAACACAGAGTGTCACTGCTGCCGAAGCAATTCCTCTGTAAAGTCACGCTGGATGGTTTGCCATTGCCTTTCCACGAGTCAGGAATGGAATGTGTAACTTGTCCGAGCAATAGCTCGTCTACTCTTCATGAAGGAGAGATGGATGGGAGTGCCGGACGCAGAAGTTAAGTTGGTGGGAGGGGTATATAAGGGAAGGAAGGGAAGAGTTTTGGTTGGTCCTGGGATGTCGGAGGAGTTCAACGTGAACAGCAGTTTAAGGCAGGAAGTGCTCTCGGCCCACTTCCTGTTTATCATGGTGATGGGGCCGGTAAGCAGGAAGGTAAACATGAGGGGTGTTCTGCGGAGGATATTGTATGTGGAGGATCTGGTTGTTGTGGTGGGGAGCAGATGGAAGATGCAGGAAGTATTGGAAGAGTGGAAGGAGGCATTTGAGAAACATGGACTGAAGATGAGTTTGGAGAAGATGGAGGTGATGTGGGTCGGACAGCAGAGAAAATAAATGAATATCAGGTTGGAGGGGAAGGAGATCAGACAAGGATATAGATTTGAGTATCTGGTGGGAACAGTGCCGGGGATGGTAAGTTGGAGGTGGAGGTGCGGAGAAGGATCCAGGTGGGAGCGAATGTGTTGAGAACAGTGGAGGGATTAATGGCAGATAGAAAGATATCAAGGAAGTTGAAAGGGAAAGTTTTGGTGACTTGTGTGACGCCGATCTACCTTCACTGTTTCGAAATGGTGCCAATGACGGAGAGACAACAGAGGTTTTCAGTTCTGTGAGAACAACTGGGTCAGGAGGATTACGGGAGGGAAGAGGGTGGATAGAAGGAGAATGGATGAACTGAGGGAGGATATTTGGTGCGCAGATGAGCTTGATGGGGAGATTGGTGGAATGCCGGCTGAGATGGGCTGGAACTTTGGCTTGGATGTGGAATGGGAGCGGATACGTTGAGCGAACAAGGTAGGAGGAAAAGAGGTACACCGTGGTTGAGGTGGGAGGATTGTGTGAGGAGGGATATCAGTGAGGTGAAGGTGGTTGGAGGGTGGAGAGAGCTGGCTGAGGCCAGAGGGGAGTGGAGGAGTATCGTGGAGCAGGGAAGACGCTTGGTACTGTTGGACCTCACCTTTTATAAAGGGTAGAGAAGAAGAAGAAGAAGAAGCGGAAGAAGAAGAAGAAGAAGCGGAAGAAGAAGAAGAGGAAGAAGAGGAAGAGATTGAATAAGTTTGGAGAAAATTTATAATTATTGATATATTTTTTGTTTGAACAAGAAAAATTACAATATCGGAATCATGGTATCTAAAAATGTCCAACGTGGTTAACCATTGGTCATTCCAAACCACGTTTTTATGCCTCC
This sequence comes from Myxine glutinosa, assembly GCF_964187855.1. Classification (NCBI taxonomy): domain Eukaryota; kingdom Metazoa; phylum Chordata; class Myxini; order Myxiniformes; family Myxinidae; genus Myxine; species Myxine glutinosa. Next base: position 6,629,600 of record NC_136273.1, read on the forward strand.
GCCAACGAAGTCGCCGGAGGCATTTTCAGGTTGTCCGTCCGTCCGTCCGTCCGTCAGTGATAGCTTTTTGTCACCGCGATAACTTGAGAACGGCTGAAGGGATCTTAGTCAAACTTGGTGCAGGTATGTATAATGAGGTAAAGATGAACTGATTCGATTTTGAGGTCAAGAGGTCAAAGGTCAGAGGTCATGTCAGGTTAAAAAAAAAAAGAAATTGATAACGGCTGAAGGGATCTTAGTTAAACTTGGTGCAGGTATGTATAATGAGGTAAAGATGAACTGATTAGATTTTGAGGGCAAGAAGTCAAAGGTCAGAGGTCATGTTAAGTACAAAGTATGTTGCCGTGCCAACTTGTGAACAAATGATGGGATTTTGAACAAACTTGGCATAAGTATATATGATGCAAAGATGAAGTGATTGGATTTGGCATCAACAGATCAAAGGTCAGAGGTCATGCCAGGTAATAATATGATAACTTGAGAACAGCTGAAAGGATTTAAATCAAACTTGGTACATGTATGTATAATGATGTAATAATGTGGGCGGAGTCAGATTGGTCAACGTCATGACGTCAAAGAGTGTCGTTCAAGTACACCTTGAAAATATTTTCATCAACTGGTGCAGTTCTGAAGTTCCCACTTCCAGGATATTCTTTCATCCCATTCCAATTTTTAATGTTAAGCCAACCACTTATTTTAAACAAGTCTTGGATGAAAAAAGTTACTTAAAAAAAAAAAATTACAGTGAAAGTGAGAATTGTACTTATTTTAAAATTACATTTAATTATACGATAAAACATCTTGCTTGAGCAATGCAATACCTATGTACTGTATTTGTCAACCTTAAATTTTCCATGACCATTCCATAATTCCTCCTATTGACCTCTGATACCTACAGGACCTTCACAGTGGCCTCATTGGACCTGTGGTGACGTGCAAGAAGGGAAAATTGCACCGACAATCAAAGGAAGGTGAAGTTGGAGATGAAGACGATGATGGTGATCATCATCATCAGCACAGAGTTAGAGGCTTCGCCTTAGATCACCGCAACCCCATTGGCCAAGAGAACACCCACATCAGACAGAGATGGTGGCATTGGTGGCATTCAAAGACACCGCAGAGATCAAGGCGAGAAGCGAGGGGTGTGGGTGCTGGAGCCGATCGTGCATTTTCACTGCTCTTTCTGGTGTTTGATGAGAATCACTCCTGGTACCTGAGGGAGAATATCGATAGGTTTTGTGGGACTCCAAGTGCCGTGGACGTTGATGATGAAGATTTCATGGAGAGCAACAAGATGCACAGTAAGAAGCATCAGCAACACACTGGATTGCTAAACATAAACTTTTCAAAGAAAGAGACACAGAAAAGGAAAAGCATAAGAATTGAGGTGAACCTGCTGTTGGCTTAGCGGTTAGGGTGCCAGCTTGGGATCCTAGGATCCTAGGTTCGTTGGCTTAGCGGTTAGGGTGCCAGCTTGGGATCCTCGGATCCTGGGTTCGTTGGCTTAGCGGTTAGGGTGCCGGCTTGGGATCCTAGGATCCTGGGTACGTTGGCTTAGCGGTTAGGGTGCCAGCTTGGGATCCTAGGATCCTGGGTACGTTGGCTTAGCGGTTCGGGTACTGGCTTGGGATACTAGGATCCTGGGTTCGTTGGCTTAGCGGTGAGGATGCCGGCTTGGGATCCTAGGATCCTGGGTACGTTGGCTTAGCGGTTAGGGTGCCGGCTTGGGATCCTAGGATCCTGGATTCGTTGGCTTAGCGGTTAGGGTGCCAGCTTGGGATCCTAGGATCCTGGGTACGTTGGCTTAGCGGTTAGGGTGCGGCTTGGGATCCTAGGATCCTGGGTTCGTTGGCTTAGCGGTCAGGGTGCCGGCTTGGGATCCAAGGATCCTGGGTTCGTTGGCTTAGCGGTTAGGGTGCCAGCTTGGGATCCGAGGATCCTGGGTTCATTGGCTTAATGGTGTGGGTGTCGGCTTGGGATCCTAGGATCCTGGGTTCATTGGCCGAGCGGTTAGGGTGCCGGCTTGGGATCCTAGGATCCTGGGTTCGTTGGCTTAGTGGTTAGGGTGCCGGCTTGGGATCCTTGGATCCTGGGTTCGTTGGCTTAGCGGTTAGGGTGCCAGCTTGGGATCCTCGGATCCTGGGTTCGTTGGCTTAGCGGTTAGGGTACTGGCTTGGGATACTAGGATCCTGGGTTCGTTGGCTTAGTGGTTAGGGTGCCGGCTTGGGATCCTAGGATCCTGGGTTCGTTGGCTTAGCGGATAGGGTGCCAGCTTGGGATCCTCGGATCCTGGGTTCGTTGGCTTAGCGGTTAGGGTGCCGGCTTGGGATCCTAGGATCCTGGGTTCGTTGGCTTAGCGGTTTGGGTGCCGGCTTGGGATACTAGGATCCTGGGTTCGTTGGCTTCGCGGTTCGGGTGCCAACTTGGGATCCGAGGATCCTGGGTTCGTTGGCTTCGCGGTTAGGGTGCGGCTTGGGATCCTCGGATCCTGGGTTCGTTGCCTTAGCGGTTAGGGTGCCAGCTTGGGATTCTAGGATCCTGGTTTCGTTGGCTTAGCGGTTAGGGTGCTGGCTTGTGATCCTCGGATCCTGGGTTCGTTGACTTAGCGGTTCGGGTGCCGGCTTGGGATCCTAGGATCCTGGGTTCGTTGGCTTAGCGGTTAGGGTGCCAGCTTGGGATCATAGGATCCTGGGTTCGTTGGCTTCGCGGTTAGGGTGCGGCTTGGGATCCTCGGGTCCTGGGTTCGTTGCCTTAGCGGTTATGGTGCCAGCTTGGGATCCTAGGATCCTGGGTTTGTTGGCTTAGCGGTTAGGGTGCCAGCTTGGGATCCTAGCATCCTGGGTTCGTTGGCTTAGCGGTTAGGGTGCCGGCTTGGGATCCTAGGATCCTGAGTTCGTTGGCTTAGCGGTTAGGGTGCCGGCTTGGGATCCTAGGATCCTGGGTTCGTTGGCTTAGCGGTTAGGGTGCCGGCTTGGGATCCTCGGATCATGGTTTCGTTGGCTTAGCGGTTAGGGTGCCGGTTTGGGATCCTCGGATCATGGGTTCGTTGGCTTAGCGGTTAGGGTGCCGGCTTGGGATCCTAGGATCTTGGGTTCAAATCCTGGTTGATCGCTGAATTAACACCAGGGGGGTTGACTCAGCCTGTCATCCTTCCGGGGTCGGCAAATTGAGTACCAGTTCACTGGTAATTGCCTGTGTGTCACAAGAGGCGACTGACAGGGTTGGCGGCAGGAAGAGCATCTGGCTGTAAAACATTGCTTCAAAAAAGGCCAACCACTGCTCTGTGGGGGGAAATGGCCTCTCAGAGTGGTTCATAAGAATTGAGGTGGACAAATGTACAAAAATAGGAAAAAAATTTTAAAAGAAGAATATGAATATGAAATTGGTGGTGGGGTTGGAAGATGCAAAAAATGAGGAGGGAATCTGTGAAAGTGGAAGAAAATATGATAAGGGGGTTAAAGACAGATAATTAACCCATTATTACCGATGGTTGAGATGGTTTGGTCATGTGTTGAGGAAGGATGAAAGTGACTGGGTGAGAAGAGTCATGGAAATGAATGTCGAAGGAAGTAGAGGACGGGGAAGACCGAGAAAGACTTGGCTAAAGATGGTGGAAGAAGAAATGCGGGCAAGGGGGTTAACAAGGAGAGATGCAGAAAATAGGGCAAAATGGAGAAGATTGTCATGGGGACCGCAAGGCTAACCCCCGCTCTAGCAGGGAAAATGCCCTTAAAATGCTTGTTGTTGTTGTTGTTGTTGTTGTATTACCTCTGCCACCGAGGATGGATGGAGGTTGCTTCATGCCTGTATTTGTTTGTTTGTTTGTGAACAAGATATCTCAAAAAGTTGTGGATGGATTTGGACGAAATTTGGTGGAGAGGTTAGTTGAGCGACAAGGAAGATTTGATTCAATTTTGGTGAAGATTCAAATACCGATCTGGATATGAGAATTTTTTATTCTAAGTGATTCTTCACCATCGAGAGATGAAGTCAACAGCGATAAATAACACGATGTTTCAAAAAGTTCTGGACGAATTATGACAAAACTTGGGGGATGAGTTGGGTAGGTGACGAGAACAAGTCGATTAGAATTTGGTTCAGGTCCGCATCCAGATCCGGCCTATCAGTGGGATACAAAACATGAACTGTTCACCTGGTGGAGGTGTGCTCTCCACTGAGTGCCGTGCTCGTTACTTGTGTTTTTACACCTGGTGAAATGAAGTTCTTATCTTATTATGTGAAGAAAACCTGTACATTAAAACAATTTAGCACTTCAGAAAACAAACTTCACTGAAAGGACAATCAGCAAAGTCGTTCGTTTGTTTGAATATGATCAAGATGGCGTCTGTTCGTCACAGGTATAAATGGACTCATGTATGGAAACCTGCACGGGCTGGTGATGCACGCTGGAGAGAAGGTGGATTGGTACCTCCTGGGCATGGGGGATGAGATCGACATACACACTGCTCATTTCCATGGAGAAACATTCACCTACCAGGCATGGACCAGTTAAATGATGCACATGTATAACCAACCTTACAAAGAAAACACTAACACAGGTACACCAGGTAACATTATCATCCATTTATTGTCCACAGAGAAAGGTTTTACTACTATTTTATTGATACATCCGAGCAGCATATGAGGTATGCAGGGGATAAGCGTGATCTCAGAGATACTGCAGGAGAAGTGTGTGTGTGTATGTGTGTATGTCAGTGTGTGTGTGTGATTGTGTGTCGGTGTGTGTGTGTGTATTTCGGTGTGTGTGTGTGTATTTCGGTGTGTGTGTGTATTTCGGTGTGTGTGTGTGTGTGTGTATTTCGGTGTGTGTATGTCGGTGTGTGTATGTATGTCGGTGTGTGTGTGTGCATGTCGGTGTGTGTGTGTGCATGTCGGTGTGTGCGTGTATTTCGGTGTGTGTGTGTGTATTTCGGTGTGTGTGTGTATTTCGGTGTGTGTGTGTATTTCGGTGTGTGTATGTCGGTGTGTGTATGTATGTCGGTGTGTGTGTGTGCATGTCGGTGTGTGCTTTTCGGTGTGTGTGTGTGTGTGTGTGTGTGTGTGTGTGTGTGTGTGTGTGTGTGTGTGCCGTTGGTTCTCTCCATCTATGGGTTTCAGAAGGTGAAACGGAGCCCTCCCAGGTCTCAAAGCATCCACCTTCGTGTGTGTGTGTGTGTGTGTGTGTATTTCGGTGTGTGTATGTCGGTGTGTGTATGTATGTCGGTGTGTGTGTGTGTGTGTGGTGTGTGTGTGTGTGTGTGTGTGTGTGTGTGTGTGTGCCGTTGGTTCTCTCCATCTATGGGTTTCAGAAGGTGAAACGGAGCCCTCCCAGGTCTCAAAGCATCCACCTTCGTGTGTGTGTGTGTGTGTGTATGACTGTGTACGTGTGTCCATCTCCTCCATCTCCTCCAAAACCATGAAACCTCATTTCAATTGCTTCAATCGCTGGGTTCTTAATCCACCATTTTGTTTTGGCCTATTGAAACGTTCCTCGTCTTGGAAACACCATCTACTCTCAAGGACTAATTAAACCATGTAATCAAAATCCGATTTGGATTTGAGGATCGGATCCTGTAGACTAAATATGTATTGAAATCTGGAGTGAAATCTGAAAAAAATGAACATTAGCGATTTTAATAACGAAGTGAATTGATGTAAGCAAGGCTGTCCTCCTCCTTCTGCACTGTCGTCTTAAAGCACACACACACACACACACCTCCATAGGATATGGTGTTTTTTCCCCAAGTTGCAAAATGCTTCAACCTTATTCAAATTTGTTATAATTTAATTATTGTGATTGTAAACAAACAAAATATGTAGAAACAGCATGAACAAAGCATCAGCACTTACTCCTCTTCTTCTTCAAAGCGTGACAGAGAAACTCAGCTACTCGTTAGATTGCCAAAACATCAACATAACATTTATTATTCCTTGAGTTTTTGGTAACATACACCCACATCGCCAGGATCTTCTTCAAACTCAACGAGAAACTTTCTTTTCAAACTCTGAAAACATTACGGAGAAATTATCCACTTCTGATAATTCTTCTTCTTCTTCTTTTCAAACTCCATCCCCACGTGCCTGCATCCCGGCCCGCAGTCGTGCCGTGCCTTGCCTGTTAAAATGTTTTATTTTCCCCCCTTTTTGTGTGATCTGCTTTCATTATACTAGTACCGACTGCAAAGCCGCAATGACCCGGCGAAGCCAAAGCCTCTTGCCACTATTTTACCCATCACTCTGGCATCAGTAGGTTAGGTAGTTGGTAGTTGGTAGTAGGTAGGTGTAGTAGGTACCGTACCTAGTTCAAAATGACACCATTTGCATTCTCGATGAGATAAAAATTTATTAAATTTCCTTCTTGATTAATTTGGTGAATTCCGTCTCGATTTCGGATATTTCCGGCCGTGAAAAACTATCCCCGACGGCCGCGAGATTTCTAAAAAATAATTATTCGTCAATTTTAGAATATTTGACGCCGTTTCAGCCTCCAAAACGCGGTAAAAAGCTTTTTTGGAACATTTTTTCAAATGCTCGAATCTCATTGGTTCCGGTGTTTGGTGACGATTTTCGTTGAAGATAACCAGGGCCAGGGGAACGAGGTTGGTCTTAAAGTATTTTAATTACAAATTAGGGGTGCATACGATTGTGAATCAAACAAAGACGGGTGAAACAAACTCCTATTGAACTTTTTCGCAATTTTTTATGCATACTTCCGCATCCGCAAGATGGCGGCCTCCATGGAGCGATTTGGTTTTTGAAATATTTTTTCAAATGCTCGAATCTCATTGGTTCCGGTGTTTGGTGACGATTTTCGTTGAAGATAACCAGGGCCCATGTGGGCCCGGGGAACGATGTTGGTCTTGAAGTATTTTAATTACAAATTAGAGGTGCATAAAATTGTGAATAAAAAAAAATACGGGTGAAACAAACTCCTATTGAACTTTTTCTCAATTTTTTTGTGCATACCTCCGCATCCGCAAGATGGCGGCCTCCATTGAGTGATTTGGTGCATCAAAGCTTGGAATTCTCAAAGGATCCAGCAAAATCTGGCTTTTCAACATAATACGTACGCGTTCATTCACAACACCGGCTTCGCCGGCTATTAATATAGTTATAATAATAATAATAATGCATTTATTTTATATAGCGCTTTTCAGGAAGCCCAAAGACGCTTTGACAAAGTTATATTAATATAATATAGTTATATTAATATTGTTATATTAATACACATATAAAATATATAAATGTAAAAAAACAACTCAATCTCAATTGCTTAAGCCACTTGGCTTCCATGGTGATACCGCAGCTCACTACACCGTGGGACATCCCAGGAGTTGGAAGGCAAAATAAATTAGAGGATTAAAGCACCGGGACAAGCACAATGTCCGGAAGGTATGCACACTCGCTCCAAGATTTGAATCCCGACCCAGCTATAAACGGTCATCCCAGTGTTTCACAGGCAGGGTGATTCATCAATGTGTGTGACGTCCCTCAGATGGAGGTCAAACAGGCGTCACATCTGCTGCATTTTCAACCCTCCTCTCGCTCTCCCTTCCTCACCCTTCCCTCCTCCTTACTCTTCCCTCCTCATCCTCGCTCCGTCACTCTCCCACCCATCCTCCCCCTCCTTTTCGTCCCCCTCCCTCTCCCTCTCTCTTTCCCTTGCACCCACTCGCTGGATTGAGACAGGCGTGCATATTATCATGTTTTACTGGAATGGAAAATGGCATAATTTAGCGACTCGCTCTTGCTTATCCAAAATTGGTCGTTAACAACTTTAAAATTAATTTTAAAGTGTATTGATTGTTAACTGCAGCAGGTTCCTCAAAAATACATAATGGATCATTCGTTAGTCAAAACAATGGTTTGGATTAAAAACAAGACAGAGAGTCTAACAATGGCGTAGCCCAGCTTGGATCTGCTGAGTGGAGGATCTGCTGTCCCCCTGTCATGTGATCAGATATTCAGCTCTGATTGGTGGACGTTTGTGAGGGACATACATACACCGGACGGACAGACAAACGCTGTTCCAGATGGCATTGCGCTGCGGGCTACATTGTAAAATAGATCAAAACGAGACACTTTGACTCTATCCCTTAATATGAGTCGTGTAATAATAATAATAATAATAATTCATTTATTTTGTATAGCACTTTTCATGAAGCCCAAAGGCGCTTTGACAGAGTGCAAAACATAATGCATAACAAAACATGAAAACAACAATTGCAAAAAGACAAGAATCAATAGGGAAATATTTAAAGCAAAAGGAGGGAGAAGAAGTGATAGTCAGGGGTTAAATGCTGTGGGTTGAATGTTGAATGCAGTGCTGAACAGGTGGGTCTTGAGTGATGTTTTGAATGTGGTGAGTGAGGAGGAGTCTCTGATGGTGTGAGGTAGTGAGTTCCAGAGGGTGGGAGCAGCGATGGAGAAGGCCCTGTCCCCCCAGGATCTGAATTTGGTCCGGATGGGGGGGGGGTCAGGAGGTTGGTACCAGTAGAGCGGAGGTTGCGGGTGGGAGTGTGTCTGGAGAGGAGGTCAGCCAGGTAGGATGGGGCCAGGTTATGGAGGGCTTTGTAGGTCAAGAGGAGGATTTTGTACTGGATTCTCTGGGAGATGGGGAGCCAGTGAAGCTTGTAAAGGACGGGGGTGATGTGGTCACGGGTCCGGGAATGGGTGAGTAGACGGGCAGCGGAGTTCTGAATGTATTGGAGTTTATTGGTGATTGTTGAGGGTGAACCATAGAGGAGGCTATTGCAGTAGTCCAGACGGGAGGTGATGAAGGCGTGGATGAGGGTTTCTGCAGCCGTGGAGGAGAGGGATGAGCGGAGACGGGCAATGTTTTTCAGGTGAAAGAAGGCTGTCTTTGTGATCTGTTTAGTGTATTTGTCTAAGGAGAGGATTTGGTCAAAGATGACGCCAAGATTCCGGACGAGAGGGGAGGTGGATACTGGGATACCGTCGATGTTGAGGGCAAAGTTATGGGTGGATTTTGTGAGCGTTTTTGGGCCAATGATGATTATTTCAGATTTATCACAGTTAAGTTTGAGGAAGTTGATTTGAAGCCAGGATTTTATTTCAGAGATGCAGTTTGTCAGATAATAAGCAGACTTGTTGGAATAAGCTTAAGATAATAAGCTTGTTGGAATTTGCATCCTCACCTCTTCCCCAGACTTACTAAGATAGTTATATCATCACACGAATGGCTTAATCTCTTAAAATAAAAAAAGGCAGTGTGTGCCAGATTGTAAACCGCCTGACAGCTTTTTCCACCTGACAGGTGTTCGGACAGGCACGCCGTGCAGACGTTTATGACCTTTTCCCACTGACGTTTGAAACGGTGCGTATGGAGCCTCACAACGTGGGATCATGGCTGCTCCACTGCCACGTCGCAGATCACATCCATGGTGGAATGGAGACCCTTTATACCGTGCTCGAATGACAACGTACACAATAAATGAATAACCTACAAATGTACTGTTTTGAGCAATTTTATCCAACTTGTTCTTTCCTCAAATGCAAGATCATGCTCAAATATTTAATCATACCTGGTTTAACAGTGATATCATTGACTTGTTCATGCACTCTACACATTACCTGCCTTGTGTTCCAAGTTTAAACTCATAATAAACAAGTGGTTAAAAAAAGGAAACCCATGAGAAAGTGAAAGGTGAATGCTCAAATAACTGCATAATTTTCACAATTATACAATTGGCTATTTTTAGGTTTATGGAAAAACAGAATGAGGATAACACTGAACCATACTTGGTTATAGGTGCACTGAACACTGAACCATCTAAACTGTGAACAACTCTAAATAGTAAATAACTCTAAATTGTAAACCTAATTGTGAACAACTCTAAATAGTAAACCTAATTGTGAACAACTCTAAATAGTAAACCTAATTGTGAACAACTCTAAATTGTAAACCTAATTGTAAACAACTCTAAATAGTAAACCTAATTGTGAACAACTCTAAATTGTAAAACTAATTGTGACCAACTCTAAATTGTAAACCTAATTGTAAACAACTCTAAATTGTAAACCTAATTGTGAACAACTCTAAATAGTAAACCTAATTGTGAACAACTCTAAATTGTAAACCTAATTGTAAACAACTCTAAATTGTAAACCTAATTGTAAACAACTCTAAATAGTAAACCTAATTGTGAACAATTCAAAATAGTAAACCTAATTGTGAACAACTCTAAATTGTAAACCTAATTGTGAACAACTCTAAATTGTAAACCTAATTGTGAACAACTCTAAATAGTAAACCTAATTGTGAACATCTCTAAATTGTAAAACTAATTGTGACCAACTCTAAATTGTAAACCTAATTGTAAACAACTCTAAATAGTAAACCTAATTGTGAACATCTCTAAATTGTAAAACTAATTGTGACCAACTCTAAATTGTAAACCTAATTGTAAACAACTCTAAATAGTAAACCTAATTGTGAACAACTCTAAATAGTAAACCTAATTGTGAACAACTCTAAATTGTAAACCTAATTGTAAACAACTCTAAATTGTAAACTTAATTGTGACCAACTCTAAATTGTAAACCTAATTGTAAACAACTCTAAATTGTAAACCTAATTGTAAACAACTCTAAATTGTAAACCTAATTGTAAACAACTCTAAATTGTAAACCTAATTGTGAACAACTCTAAATAGTAAACCTAATTGTGAACATCTCTAAATTGTAAAACTAATTGTGACCAACTCTAAATTGTAAACCTAATTGTAAACAACTCTAAATAGTAAACCTAATTGTGAACAACTCTAAATAGTAAACCTAATTGTGAACAACTCTAAATTGTAAACCTAATTGTAAACAACTCTAAATTGTAAACCTAATTGTAAACAACTCTAAATAGTAAACCTAATTGTGAACAACTCTAAATTGTAAACCTAATTGTGAACAACTCTAAATAGTAAACCTAATTGTAAACATCTCTAAATTGTAAACCTAATTGTGAACAACTCTAAATTGTAAACCTAATTGTGAACAACTCTAAATTGTAAACCTAATTGTAAACAACTCTAAATTGTAAACCTAATTGTGAACAACTCTAAATTGTAAACCTAATTGTGAACAACTCTAAATTGTAAACAACTCTAAATAGTAAACCTAATTGTGAACAACTCTAAATTGTAAACCTAATTGTGAACAACTCAAAATAGTAAACCTAATTGTGAACAACTCTAGATTGTAAACTGAATTGTGAACAACTCTAAATTGTAAACCTAATTGTGAACAACTCTAAATAGTAAACCTAATTGGAAACATCTCTAAATTGTAAACTGAATTGTGAACAACTCTAAATTGTAAACCTAATTGTGAACATCTCTAAATTGTAAAACTAATTGTGACCAACTCTAAATTGTAAACCTAATTGTAAACAACTCTAAATAGTAAACCTAATTGTTAACAACTCTAAATAGTAAACCTAATTGTGAACAACTCTAAATTGTAAACCTAATTGTAAACAACTCTAAATTGTAAACCTAATTGTAAACAACTCTAAATAGTAAACCTAATTGTGAACAACTCTAAATAGTAAACCTAATTGTAAACATCTCTAAATTGTAAACCTAATTGTGAACAACTCTAAATTGTAAACCTAATTGTGAACAACTCTAAATTGTAAACCTAATTGTAAACAACTCTAAATTGTAAACCTAATTGTGAACAACTCTAAATTGTAAACCTAATTGTGAACAACTCTAAATTGTAAACCTAATTGTGAACAACTCTAAATTGTAAACAACTCTAAATAGTAAACCTAATTGTGAACAACTCTAAATTGTAAACCTAATTGTGAACAACTCTAAATTGTAAACCTAATTGTGAACAACTCTAAATTGTAAACATAATTGTGAACAACTCTAAATTGTAAACATAATTGTGAACAACTCTAAATTGTAAACCTAATTGTGAACAACTCTAAATTGTAAACCTAATTGTGAACAACTCTAAATTGTAAACATAATTGTCAACAACTCTAAATTGTAAACCTAATTGTGAACAACTCTAAATTGTAAACGTAATTGTGAACTACTCTAAATTGTAAACCTAATTGTAAACAACTCCAAATTGTAAACGTAATTGTGAACTACTCTAAATTGTAAACCTAATTGTAAACAACTCCAAATTGTAAACCTAATTGTAAACAACTCTAAGTAGTAAACTAATTGTGAACACACACACACACACACACACACACACACACACACACACACACACACACACACACTCACTCACTCTCTCTCTCTCTCTCTCTCTCTCTCTCTCTCTCTCTCTCTCTCTCTCTCTCTCATGGCCCTGACTTTGGGAAGGCGTGGGTACACCATCCTGAATGTGGCGGATCTCTGGGTCGTTCCTACGAGATCGATCGGCTGTCTCCGTGCCATGGGCTTGTTTGAGCGACTGTCCGGGGCTATACAACAACAACAAAGTATGCAAAGTGATTCATTGACATATTTACAAAAATGTAAACATCCCAGGACCAGAAAACTCATGGAAACACGAACCAAGGGCAATCATTGAAAATGAGGACGTCATGCTCAAAAACGACCTGTTCATTCCATCGAGAGTGAACATAGAAAACAAAGAACTGTGTCCGGACATTGTACTCAGGAACAGAAGGGAAAAGACAGCATTGCTGAATGAGATATCAGTACCCAGCGTTTTTGACCTAAACAACCCAAAAATCAAGAAAATGACCAAATACCAGGACCTCAAAAATGAGGTCTAGAGATCTTGGAAGCTGAAGATCGAAATTGTACCAGTGATTAATTGGAGCAACAGGAATGATGAAGAATAACCTCACTAAGATTTTAAAAACCATCCCCGGGAATAATACCACAAATTAACTCCAACTGGAGGCAAACGGATGTTCGGTAATGATCCTGAAAAGATACCTTGGAACAAAACTCTGAAAAAGTTGAACAGTTTGGTCCATGAACCATGATCCCTTACTGAAGAGGAGGTGGATACTTTGGGTTCTGGGAGGACTACGTCCCCCGTCCCCCCCCCCACCCCCCGCTGAAACCCGCAAATGGAGATAACAACAACCAACGAGACAGACAAACAGACACACAGACACACACACACAGACACACACACAGACACACACACACACACACACACACACACACACACACACAGACACACACACACACACACACACACACACACACACAATGCAATGGAGGTCCCTTCATACATCATGACCTTTTCCTCAGTTTGTGGTGTCGGTCCCTTCTTGCGGCGGCAAGACCGATTAAGGGGCAACACTCAGTGCGCAGCTGTCCAGGCCCAAAGTAAATAGACTCGATAAGATGAATGTGGACCCACTTTGACCGCCCTTAAAAGACCTCTCGAGGCAAATTTTCTAATGCAGTGAAAATACTTTAGTACATCAACTATGATGATGGTCGTGTTCAGGTTTCATCGAAATTGTGTGTGTAGTTTCAGAGAAGAAGGAAAATACCTATTTGGGGGTCAAACCTGGACCCACTTTGTCCCCCAGTAGACCCCATTAGACACTGATTTTTTTAATGCCGTGAACAAACTTTGGCACATCACATGTGATAAAGGTTGTGGACAAGCCTCATCAAAATCATGTGTGTAGTTTTGGAGAGAAGATCCGAGTGTTTACATACTGACTGACACAGCTCGATGCTAATACCTCGGTCATGGTCCCCTGAAGCCGTCCATGAGGGAAGTCCTCCGTTAAGCATTGAGCAAAGCCTCGGCATGTTTCTTAATTGCGTACCGTTTGAATTTCAGTTGCTCCCTGACTACACATACGTCTATTAATTATGTACCATTGGAACATACCTTTTAAACTTTCCGAACCTCTCGACTGCTGAGAGCCCTTAGACCCTTGAAGACCCTTTATATGCCATTTGACATTTTCATGGTTTTCGACCCCCTAGGGCCGAGACCATCAGACCCTATAGACTCCAAAAACCCTCGAGAACCTTAAGACCCTTTAAACGCTTTAAGACCCAAAAGACCTTGAAGATGCCTCAAGACCTTTACAACACCTAACCCCCCTCAAAACCCCGAAGACCCCCAACATCCTTATTACCCCCGAAGACGTTTTAGACCCCTAATACCTTAAAGACCCCCAAAATGCACGTGACCCTGAAGACACCCAACACCTTTAAAACCCCCAAGGCACAAAAGACCCTTAAGACCCCCTAATATCCCCAAGACTCCTAAGACACTGAAGAACCCTGAGACATTTAAGACCCTGAAGATCTTGTAGACCCTATAAAACCGTTAGCCATTAGATCCGTTAAAACCCTACAGATCCCATTAGACCCTTAAATCTATTTTACTTTTAAGACACCTTTACACCCCTTCACTCCTTAGAACTTTTATACCCGAAAGACTCCAAGAACATTTAGACACCACAGACCCTCAAGACCTTTACACCCCTTAAGTCACTTGACTCCCTTTAGACCCCTTAGACCATAACACCATTTAGACCCCTTGCACACTTCAGACATATTAGACGAATTCGATCCTTGGGCAATTGGAGCTTCAGACCACTTAGACCTTTTTACACCATTTTTAGACACTTGAGATACCTTTAGACCCCTTAGACATTTACATGGTTTAGCTTTAGAGCTTAGAACCTTTCAACCCTTTAGACTAACTGCTATTTGAATGTACCCTTTAAACCTTTAGATCTTTGCGTTTATAGAACCCTTTCGAGTTTAGACCATCTATAACCTAAAAGGTTCACACCATGAAAACTTATAGTCTTCTTGCAAAACAAGACCATCCTTTTTTTCAGCACGTAATGTGCAAACTCTACCCACCCAGAGTAATCTGCCAGTATAAAGACGGTATATACATATTGTTACGTGCTCCTCCCCAAACCCCGGTCACGGTGTACCTCCGAGCCCCGAGAGGAGTCAAGGCAGAAAGATGTGTTATTCTGTATGTCAAAGATCAATGGTGAAACCACACCAATTGTTACCAACAAACAAGTATTGTATTAAGGTCACACAAGAATAACAGTACAATAACAATATTAATCAATTGTACAACCAATATATCATTCCTATGATGGTACCATCAGTTTCGTACAATGTAACTCACTGTGCTCCAAGTGAGCGAAAAGAACATTCCCAATGTCTCTATCCCGGCATCAAGCCAAAGTCGATCCACGCTCCAGTGATCGTCAGAACGATGTCGTATCAAGACCAGAATCCCGTTCGGTTGACAGTCACACTGCCAAAGATGGGCAAAGGTATCCTCAAGAGGCGACTGGGAAATCACACCTTCGGGTATGGATGTTCAACGGCTCCCCACACGGCGAACCGCAAATTCCAACTCGAAATCCACGTCACACATGCAAACCAGGCTAACGGTGCGTTGAAATGGTTGGAGCGAGGTGAAAAACCTGGAGCGATGCGAAATCGTGCGCGAGGCAAAACGGCCAACGGCCCGTACTCGAGACGTAACGGCACTTCAATGATTCTCTTCGGAATCAACCGCAAAACCTGTCACGCAGGTTTATCTGTCAAAGCGATAACAACTCTGTTGCAGGAATCCCTTTCCCAGGAAACCCAAAGTTCACTCGTGACCCCCGTTCGCCAGCGTTTGCTCAAAACCTCAACACAGCTCGGCTCCTTCTCCGACCTTACTCGCTCCGCCGCCTTTTCCTCTTCTTCTTCGTCCGGTTCCCGATCCGGTTTCCGGTTTCTTTTTAAAACATTAAGTTTTTTTACCTTTTGAAAACAGTTATCTCCAATTCACTTAAACGATAACAATAATAGTACATGCAACCAAAAATGTTTACAGTGGATGAGAACCACAACAACGGAAGTGAAGAATTCGTAACAATATAATTAGTTTTGAATTACTTTGATTATTACGTCTGGAAGGTGCCAGGCAATATTGATACGAGTACGAAATGAAAATCAGAAGAGTAATGAAAATCTTGCAACTGAAGCAGCCAATGTGCAAAAATAAGTGATGGACCTTTCACCAGGAGTTCTCGTGCAAATTAGGAATGCTTGCGTTTATAGGAATGTTTGCGTTTATAGGAATGTTTGCGTTTATAGGAATGTTTGCGTTTATAGGAATGTTTGCGTTTTTATAGAAATGTTTGTGTTGATGGATGTTTGCGTTTATAGGAATGTTTGCATTGATGGATGTTTGCGTTTGTAGGAATGTTTGCGTTTATAGGAATGTTTGCGTTTATAGGAATGTTTGCGTTTATAGGAATGTTTGCGTTTATAGGAATGTTTGCGTTTATAGGAATGTTTGCGTTTATAGGAATGTTTGCGTTTATAGGAATGTTTGCGTTTATAGGAATGTTTGCGTTTATAGGAATGTTTGCGTTTATAGGAATGTTTGCGTTTATAGGAATGTTTGCGTTTATAGGAATGTTTGCGTTTATAGGAATGTTTGCGTTTATAGGAATGTTTGCGTTTATAGGAATGTTTGCGTTTATAGGAATGTTTGCGTTTATAGGAATGTTTGCGTTTATAGGAATGTTTGCGTTTATAGGAATGTTTGCGTTTATAGGAATGTTTGCGTTTATAGGAATGTTTGCGTTTATAGGAATGTTTGCGTTTATAGGAATGTTTGCGTTTATAGGAATGTTTGCGTTTATAGGAATGTTTGCGTTTATAGGAATGTTTGCGTTTATAGGAATGTTTGCGTTTATAGGAATGTTTGCGTTTATAGGAATGTTTGCGTTTATAGGAATGTTTGCGTTTATAGGAATGTTTGCGTTTATAGGAATGTTTGCGTTTATAGGAATGTTTGCGTTTATAGGAATGTTTGCGTTTATAGGAATGTTTGCGTTTATAGGAATGTTTGCGTTTATAGGAATGTTTGCGTTTATAGGAATGTTTGCGTTTATAGGAATGTTTGCGTTTATAGGAATGTTTGCGTTTATAGGAATGTTTGCGTTTATAGGAATGTTTGCGTTTATAGGAATGTTTGCGTTTATAGGAATGTTTGCGTTTATAGGAATGTTTGCGTTTATAGGAATGTTTGCGTTTATAGGAATGTTTGCGTTTATAGGAATGTTTGCGTTTATAGGAATGTTTGCGTTTATAGGAATGTTTGCGTTTATAGGAATGTTTGCGTTTATAGGAATGTTTGCGTTTATAGGAATGTTTGCGTTTATAGGAATGTTTGCGTTTATAGGAATGTTTGCGTTTATAGGAATGTTTGCGTTTATAGGAATGTTTGCGTTTATAGGAATGTTTGCGTTTATAGGAATGTTTGCGTTTATAGGAATGTTTGCGTTTATAGGAATGTTTGCGTTTATAGGAATGTTTGCGTTTATAGGAATGTTTGCGTTTATAGGAATGTTTGCGTTTATAGGAATGTTTGCGTTTATAGGAATGTTTGCGTTTATAGGAATGTTTGCGTTTATAGGAATGTTTGCGTTTATAGGAATGTTTGCGTTTATAGGAATGTTTGCGTTTATAGGAATGTTTGCGTTTATAGGAATGTTTGCGTTTATAGGAATGTTTGCGTTTATAGGAATGTTTGCGTTTATAGGAATGTTTGCGTTTATAGGAATGTTTGCGTTTATAGGAATGTTTGCGTTTATAGGAATGTTTGCGTTTATAGGAATGTTTGCGTTTATAGGAATGTTTGCGTTTATAGGAATGTTTGCGTTTATAGGAATGTTTGCGTTTATAGGAATGTTTGCGTTTATAGGAATGTTTGCGTTTATAGGAAAGTTTGCGTTTATAGAAATGTTTGCGTTTATAGAAATGTTTGCGTTTATAGAAATGTTTGCGTTTATAGAAATGTTTGTGTTTATAGAAATGTTTGTGTTTATAGAAATGTTTTTGCGTTTATAGAAATGTTTGCGTTTATAGAAATGTTTGCGTTTATAGAAATGTATGCGTTTATAGAAATGTTTGCGTTTATAGAAATGTTTGCGTTTATAGAAATGTTTGCGTTTATATAAATGCTTACGCTTATATAAATGTTTGCGTTTATAGAAATGTTTGCGTTTATAGAAATGTTTGCGTTTATAGAAATGTTTTTGTAGAAATATTTTTGTGTTCATAGAAATGCTTGTGTTTATAGAAATGTTTGCGTTTATATAAATGTTTGCGTTTATATGAATGTTTACGTTTATAGAAATGTTTACGTTTATAGAAATGTTTACGTTTATAGAAATGTTTACGTTTATAGAAATGTTTACGTTTATAGAAATGTTTGCGTTTATATAAATGTTTGCGTTCATAGAAATGTTTGCGTTTATAGAAATGTTTACGTTTATATGAATGTTTACGTTTATAGAAATGTTTACGTTTATAGAAATGTTTACGTTTATAGAAATGTTTACGTTTATAGAAATGTTTACGTTTATAGAAATGTTTGCGTTTATATAAATGTTTGCGTTCATAGAAATGTTTGCGTTTATATGAATGTTTACATTTATAGAAATGTTTACGTTTATAGTTTACGTTTATAGAAATGTTTACGTTTATAGAAATGTTTACGTTTATAGAAATGTTTACGTTTATAGAAATGTTTACGTTTATAGAAATGTTTACGTTTATAGAAATGTTTACGTTTATAGAAATGTTTACGTTTATAGAAATGTTTGCGTTTATAGAAATGTTTTTGTGTTCATAGAAATGCTTGTGTTTACAGAAATGTTTATGTTTATAGAAATGTTTACATTTATAGAAATGTTTTTGTGTTCATAGAAAGGCTTGCGTTTATATAAATGTTTACGTTTATATAAATGTTTGCGTTTATAGAAATGTTTTTGTGTTCATAGAAATGTTTGCGTTTATAGAAATGCTTTTGTGTTTATAGAAATGTTTGCGTTTATAGAATGAAATTGGGACGTCCCAAGAACACATTGAAAGGTGCATCAATTCAGGTGTGCCACGAGTTTGGCTTGTGTTCCAATGAACAAATTAAAGGTGACCTTGTGTCATCCCAAGATCACCAATAATTATTGTTCTATAAACAGGGCCTAAAGCTGCAGCTGGCATAGTGTGCAATGTGAGGGGAAGGGGTAGTGAGACGACCAAAAATCAGACAGATTAAACGACCAAAGAAAGATTAAATCTTAACATTATTTTTCCTCCCCTCTGAGTGTTCAACCATTCAATAAAGGAATTGTCAAAGCAAGTGAGAATAATTAAAAGCGACTTTCCCAATGGGGTTTATTTGCCAATTCCCAGAGACAAAACATGCACATCATGTACAGTTTTAAACAAACAATCAAATCACATCCCCTGTCATGTGACTCCCTATCTGTTGGACAATAAATATACATCACCTTTTACCTTAGTTCGATGCTTGCATTTGAATTGTTGCTTTTTGCTTGGGTTGTCTGTAGTTGAACACAGAAACATGTTCCATGATGTTGATTGCTTCGAGTTTGCAAAACCTTTTAATTATCGAGATGCACACTCAAAACATACCAAAACAACATGCGTCTCAATATCCAGCAAAGGTCACACATGGATCCACCATATCAAAGAGGTAAGCAAAACGATCTGTGCGGAGAGCCAGATCATGCGCCGTTTCACCAACGGTGTTCTGCAGTTCAGAGCGAATGTACCGGCTGGACAACAACACTCTCAGTACATCCCGGCTGCCCTTTGTTCCTGCTGCGATGTGCAGAGGGGTTTGACTGCCCTACCGATAAGGCAAGAAAGCAGATGTAACCACAGGAATTTCAAAAATGATAATAAATGTTTTTTTTAAACACTATTATACATAAGCAGTATGACACAGGGGTGGTTCAAGGTTAACCTGCACTTTTTGCTCTACAAAATTAGAATGTAAAGTGAGGTTTATGAAACTTGCCATAGTGTTGTGTTAAGGTCATTACAGCAGATACATACAAATGTTCAATAAAGATGGACAGGACATTCGCTTTGTCATTTCATCACTTAAAAAAAAAAGCTTTATCTCAGGCTCATGATAAACTTTCTACATAAATCACATGCTGGACAAACACATCAGTGTACAATTACATCAGTACATTTGTAGACCATTGACACAACATTGTATATACAATTTGATCATGGATTCCTCGCATTATGAGGATGGTTTCAGATGGGAACACAAAACAGGTCAACCCACTTTGAAAGGTAATGGCACCCAGATGCTCCTTGGGTAGAATTGGAAATGTCTTTTTTATAGGAGGTATCGTCGATCAACTTGCATCCCAAATGTTACCCGCTCGAATGAGAATTCTGTTGGAACTGCCCATGCACCTACTTCATTAAATTTCATGTGCGAATGAAAGATGGTTTCCCCACTTCCAAAAATGATGCACAGTTAGTACAGTACAGTACAGTACAGTACAGTATCACACGCATTTATGCAACAATTGTCCAAAATCAACTGTTCAACATGGGTCTTGTTTGAGTCACAACAGTTGGTTTCACACAAGGGTATTTTATCAACCATCATTGATCTATACCCATTGAAATTTTTTTTGCACCAATTCAAATTACTGGAATACCAGACCTTACTGGAAAAAAAACAAAGTAGGAACAAGTTCCACCAACACCTTTTAGTTAGAATTCATGATTGTAATATATTGAGGTGTGTATCGCAGTACAGGCTTTTGTATTCCTATCGCAGGATATCGCAATGCTGGACATATAATTTGGCAGTAGCCATCTCTTATACATACATGTACACATTATTAGAAAAAAAATATGGAACAAGAAAAAATAGGCAGAAAATGCAAACAACACATGATGGAATTTCATCTTATACGTAAAAAAGGAATTCTCCATGATACAATGATGTCATAATCATCATCATAATCACAATCATTATTATTTCGGTTTATTGGAAACATTAAACACTGGACAAAGCAGTCCGAAGACTGTTTCATAAAAAACAAAACAAAAGTGTTTCATAAAACTTTCAAATACATGTAGAAATAATAATGTTAGCACAAACAAGGAAACATTTTAGATTACAATGAAAGGTATTACATGAAGGAGTATTGGAAAAAATGTTGTTGTTCATAGAAATGTTTTTGTGTTTATAGAAAGGCTTGAATTTCTAGAAATGCTTGCGTTTCTAGAAACACTCCCGGAGTCGGGTAACTCCGGGAGTGTTTGTGATCCAATTTTTTTTTTATGTGTACATGGACACGCGTGCCAAAGCTGCAAATGCCAACACATGACACGAATCAGTTGATTATCTCCCAGGAATCCTTTTTTTTTTTCTTCCCCAATAGATTCCTTTCTTCCCCATCACAGCAAAGATTGGTATTTTCGTCAGCGAAGCGACGGGTCTTATATTCTAATGTTCTCTTAAAAAAAAAAAAGAGACCAGTGGAATTAACAATTCTCACCACCTTCTCCTGCATTAACGTTCCTTGTTAAGATTTATTGGTCTCGTGTGTTCACAAACTTCACCGAGACCAGCAGACTTGATCAGATTTTGTGTTCAGCAGAATCCCGTCTTTACCTTGTGTAATATAAAGACGGCATTTCAGTATTTCCCGTGAAGTTCATAGGAGGGAACAGAAATGTGAAATGCCAACAATTGACACTATTTCCGTATTTACCGACGTACACAGACGTTCTCCTGCCTGGCGACACCTGATCTCAGCAATGCGCTTGGAAGCTTTTGCAGCCGGATAACTTTGACCCAAATATACAGACGAGTTTAGAAACGAATCAGCATGTCAGAATAGAACCTCAATTCCAAAAAATCGTAGCATACTTTTCGGATGATGAAAATATTGAAACCTAGGTATGTGTCATTACAAAAATACGGAGTTCCGTGCTATATGGAAGGAGTTTCACCCATGTATTGGTCGAAGCTGATTGTATTCATTTACCTGAGCAACCTTTGGTATGGCGAAAACAGAGGCATTCCTCCACTTCTCAGGAAAACAGCTGATCTGCAAGCTTTTATTTAAAATCTTGGCAAGAGGTTTAGACTCTTCCAAAATTAATTATTTCATAAGGTGAGTGAGGATATCGCAAAGATGGCCCCCTTTCGACACACCAAGGCGTTTAAGACGAGTGTACACTTCGTGCTCTTGAATCGGTGGAGGGGAAGGACGTGGAGATATGCAGGTAGAACTGACATGTCCAAAGGAGATAATTCGGTGCAAGTGCTTGCAAAATATGAATTCAATTCATTGGCTACTTTCAGAGATGTCTTATTGTTTAATAACTTAAAGTTTAAGAACTTGTTTTGTTATTGTTTAAGAACTCTCTGTTCCTCCGTTCATTCCAAGTGCCTTTTTGGCACGAGGGATGTGCAGAACATCCGATTGCAAGTTTTCAGGTAACGTAATTGCCTCATGCAACAATCGGCCAGCACGAGCAACTTGTGCACCCATGGATTTTTAGAGGTGACACAAGACATTCTGAGCAAATTTGAAACAGTCTTTCCAAGACACCATTGTGTGAATCATCCAAAAAACACACTGATCACATTCTTAAACAATCCATGACAATCCTACGACTGTCAAAAAATGAGACAAATTAAATCATTGGACACCTTCAACCAGGGTCTTCCATTATCCATGTTGCAAGGCTCTATAATGTGAAGAGAGGTCGAGCTTATGACTGAAGAAGATGTTATCAAACCACTGGATCGACAAGAAACGTGCCAAGAAGAGGACATCCCAGGATAACGACTCAGGACCGATACATCCGCACGACCTGTCGACCTATATACGCAATCGATTTGAAACTGCCCAGAGTACTACAAACACACTCCCTGGATGAATGAATGAATGATCGTTTTAAGGCCATTTCTCCCCGCTGGAGCGGGGGTTAGCTTTGCGGGCCCCATGATAATCATGGTTCCCTGTTTGAGGCAATGTTACCCTGGATCTCGCAGGATAAATGTCAACACTGTCTTGAAGCCTCTCTGATGCAGGGATCTGTGATCATTGTTCTGTTCAGCATCAAACACTTGCACAGTGACATCTAAGCATGCTTGAAGTGGTCAAATCAGCACGTGTTATGTTCAGTGACTAATCCAGGTTTCTCTTTGAAAGGCCGTGTACAAATATACAGAAGATGCAATGAGCGATATACCCCAGTCTGTGTCTAGGAAGTCCCAAATTTGGACGTGGAAGTGTCATGATGTGGGGTGCTAATGACGAAACCTTTTGCACCAACTTGATCTGTATCCATGGCAATCTGATAGCAGATCGATACTTGAACAAGATCTTACAGGAACATGTGTTGCTTACCCTTCAACAACATGGTCGAGGCATCATCTTTATGCACGATAATGCTCCTGCTCATAGGGACATCCAAACAAGGAACATTCTTGTCAATGCCAATGTTATTGTCATGACACCCTGCCCTGCCATCTCACCAGGTTTAAATCCAATTGAACATTTCAGTGGGATATCAATGATCATCACGTTTGAACTCTCCCAAGACAGCTACAGATCCTCTGAGCTGGAACAGGAGCTGATTTAGGCGAGGAGCGCCATTCCCCAGGCTCAGATTTGAGTGCTCATATGTACGGTACGTCAGTGAGTCTGTTTTAGACATTTGCATTGCTTCCTTTCCAGGGTGCCAACGCTGGCCGAATTTGTGGCTTGAGGTTAATAATGCCTTGTCCTTTTGTTTCTCCCACATCGAACCAGCCAGGGTCAGGGTGAGAGTGAGTGCTGCCACATGAGTCCTTTCCCCCCTCCATTGGACTGTGCGACATGCCAGCGGTCCGTTCTGGAATCTTTTAATGCAACAGCATTAGCAAAGTGCTCAATAAGTCTGGGTAACTTTCTGCCTACTGTTTGCCAGCAACAAGAGCATTAATTAAAATGGTCTCATGTACATCTACATTTGCTATGAAATGTGCTGAAATCTGAAATGCATTTCAGGCAATCATGGACAAGACATGACTGCCTCAATATATACATTTTTGAGGAATTCCCTGAAGTTATGCCATAGAAATCGGTCAAAATGCAAGACCAAAAAGAAAGAGCAATCAGAGATTGTAGACCATCGCCAGGACGCGTTTTTAGTGTTTTGTAAGGCTTTTGTGTTAAAACAAAAATCGTGAGAAAGGCAAGGGGGCAGAAGAAGGTCCAGACAGGAGGGAAGCCAAAACGAGAAGACAAAGGGAAGAGAGAGATCCGGGCAGGATCAGTCCAAGAACGAGAAGGGACAATGTTGGCACACCAACGTTCACCACCAAAGTCCGGACCAAAGTGACAAAATGTCCGCCGCTCCAAGTCTCTTGTTCAGCGTGCCATGCCGTCATCTGGGCCTCTTCCCAATTCACGAGTCCCCTCCCACCAGTCGTGCGACCCGTCCACCAAACCCTCGGTGTCCATCCATCGCGCGGTGGGCGTGCGTGGCCTCAGCCTGCCTTGTACGATGTTTGCCTGCCATGGCGCTGTTGTACGCGGCCGCTTCCTGTCGGTCTTTTCGGTCAGTTTTATCGTCAGTCATTGAAAGGGGGGATTTAATTAATGTGTTCAACTAAGGGCCTAGCTAAGTGTCTATGGTGCGGTGCCAAAAGGGACAACGGGATAGTGACAGGGGGGATGACGTACAAGGGAATTTTACCCATAATCCCTGAACTAATTAGCATGCCCCTCCTCCTCGTAACAGGGACAAATATCCAACTTATCCGACATTCAGTCTAGACAGGTCCTCTACTTATTTACATCGAGATGGTTCTAGCTACGCACGACAGACGAAGCATGATACCGATACAGATCTACTTAGATCTAGATATGCTTACCCAACCGACATAGCAATATGTTATTCCCCATGGAGAGATCTCTTTACAATGAGCCATGGCTCCATCGTTTCTATGCAGCGCCTTCGGCGATATAGAGGTGCAATTTTTTTTCGGTTTTTCCAATATGGCGCCCATACCACGTGACCTATAATGTCATAATTATCATTTTTAAAATTATACAGGAGGAGGCGCGCCTTTGGTGAAAATTTCGTGTCAACCGGACCAACGGTTGCAGAGAAAATCATATTTATTCTGTGCAGACAAAACAAACAAACAGACAGACCGACAAACGGACTCAAATGCTCTGGCGAGGGTAAAAATTACTTTATTGGTAGTTACTGAAGGAAATACTGCACTTAAAAGCAGTATGAATTGCAGCAGCAAAAATGGAATAAAATCATTAGATCAGACAATTATTCGTCTCTCCGGTGCTCATTTACCTTGCTCGATGCATTAATGTCTGCACCACACTGTAGAAATAAGGAGGCAACTTCCGCATAGTTCCAGCGGCAGGCGCAATGCAGAGGAGTCCAGCCCTCATTGGTCGGTAGCCCAGTGTCTGCACCCCACGACAGCAGGCAACGGACGGCCGAAAGATGGCCGTGTGAGGCGGCACGATGCAGGGGGCTGTAGCCATCGGCATCCTGGATACTGATCAAGGACTTGTTGGAGGTGAGAAGCTGAGAGAGTGTGTGTACCTGCATGGGGAGCAAACATTGAAAAAACAACACATCAAATAAATGTGACCACAAAATACGTGTAAAAACCTCCACTTATTATCGTCCTAAGGTATGGTCAAGGAAGGGACAGTAAATACAATTATCCATGAAAAAATGAATCTAATTACGAGTTAGTCTACATCCTGAATGAGGTCATAAATGAAACAAGGCCAGCCAAACATTCCCGACCTCATTACGACTCTACTTTGAGGGGCCTACACTGTTTGGAGGTTGCTTTCGACACCCTCCTATATCGCTTTGAAACCGCACGTCTGTACACCATATTCTTCTTCTTCTTCCTGCACCTCCTCTTCCTCTTCCTCCCTCACAGCCCTGTTTAAGCCCCTTACCCCCAAACGATTCCTACTCCCACCGTCATTAGTTTCCACCAGGTTGTTTGTGCCCCGTTGGCATTTGCCTACTGACTCCCACTCTCAGTGCAACACCTTCCATTGTGCAACATCTCATTGTTCCATGAGCCTTGAATTTGCACTTCGAGAAAAAAAAAAATTAGAACTTAAAAAAAAGAAAAAGGCATGTTAGGTTCGAAAATAGGTAATACATTTAAAACGGCATTGAAAAGACTGCAGGTAAAACTAGAAAGCATCCCAAATCCAAAGCCCATCCACGTCCGCTTTGTCCATTTGTATCATGGTACATGCAACTTAGTCTAGTTCAAATCCCATAGCCAATGGTATCATATTAACAGTTTTAATGTGACCTCTGACCCTTGACAACATAGAGATGGGATGGGATGGCAACATAGAGAGTAACCCAGTTTTAGGACTGGCAGAGAAGATAACTGAGAAGGAAGTTGAGGAAGCGATAAAAGCAATGAAGAGTAGAAAAGCGGGAGGGCCGACGGGAGTTGTGGGAGATATGTTGAAGGCAGCAAGAAGTTGGGGTGTGAAGAGAATGACAGAGATCTGTAATCTGGTGGTGAAAGAAGGCCGCATTCCAGTGGATTGGGAACTGAGTACCCTCGTCCCTCTATACAAGGGGAAAGGTGACCCTCTGGACTGTGGCTCGTATCGAGCGATAAAGTTATTGGAGCATGGAATGAAGGTATTGGAAAGGGTGTTGGAGAGGAGGTTAAGGAAGAAGGTGAAGATCGACGAAATGCAGTTTGGATTTATGCCAGGAAGAGGAATGACAGACGCGTTCTTTATTGTGAGGCAGTTGCAGGAGAAGTACACGGAGAAGAGGAAGAAGTTGTTTCTTGGGTTTGTTGATCTGGAGAAAGCATTAGATAGGGTTCCACGTGAAGTAGTGACATGGGCATTGAGGAAGTTAGGAGTGGAGGAATGGTTGATCAGAGTAGTGATGGCAATGTACAAAAGAGCGCGCACAGCTGTAAGGACGAAGGACGGGAACAGTGGTGAGTTTGACGTGAAGGTGGGAGTGCATCAGGGGTCGGTACTAAGTCCACTACTATTTGTAGCTGTGATGGAGGTGCTGGCTCAGAACGTAAAGGAGGGTTTACCGTGGGAGTTGTTGTATGCAGATGATCTGGTGTTGACTGCGGAAAGTATGGATGGACTGAAGGAGAAGATGAACAAGTGGAAGGAATGTATGGAGACAAAAGGTCTGAAGGTGAATATAGGAAAGACGAAGGTGATGGCAAGTGGTAAAGCATGTGGTGAGGTGGAAAGAACTGGGAAGTGGCCCTGTGCTGTGTGCAGGAAGGGTGTCGAAGTGAACTCCATTCAATGTACAATGTGCGCTGAGTGGGTTCATCAAAAATGCAGTGGTCTGAGAGGATCATTAACCAGTTTGGCAGCTGCATTCAAATGTAAGGTGTGCACAGAGGGAGCTGCAGATGGAGGAAATGTTGAGTTGGATCTTGGAGACGGCGTGAAGCTGGAAGGTGTGAAAACATTTTGCTACCTCGGAGACATGCTGAATGGAGAAGGTGGATCAGACTCGGCAACGGTTGCTGGAGTGAGATGTGCATGGAAGAAGTTTCGGGAACTGAGTGGCATGCTGACGAGGAGGGGAGTGTCGTTGAAGCTGAAGGGAAAGGTGTATGCTGCATGTGTGAGAAGTGTTATGATTTATGGGAGCGAGACATGGGCCATGAATGTAGAGCAGCAACGAAGGCTGGAAAGGGTGGAAATGCGAATGGTTCGGTGGATGTGCGGAGTATCGTTGAGAGAGAGGAAGACAAATGATAAATTGCGAAAGATAATGGGAATAGAGCCTGTGATTGATGCTGTGAAGAGGAACAGGTTGAGATGGTTTGGTCATGTGTTGAGGAAGGATGAAAGTGACTGGTTGAGAAGAGTGATGGAAATGAATGTAGAAGGAAGTAGAGGACAGGGAAGACCGAAAAAGACTTGGCTAAAGATGGTGGAAGAAGAAATGCGGGCAAGGGGGTTAACAAGGAGAGATGCAGAAAATAGGGCAAAATGGAGAAGATTGTCATGGGGACCGCAAGGCTAACCCCCCGCTCTCGCAGGGAAAATGGCCTTAAAATGCATGTTGTTGTTGTTGTTGTTGTCTAACCCTTGACCTTTTAGTAACAGATAATCTATCGTGGCTGGACGCACCTATGTAGGTTTACACATACTTGCACCAATTTCATTAAAATCCCTTCAGCTGTTCTCAAGTATCACATTTTACCTGGCATGACCTCTGAACTTTGACTTCTTGATACTGAAATCTAATCAATTCATCTTCGCATCATCATAAACAAGTAATAAAAACATTTTTTTAAATGTAAAAGGATGTTGGGATGTTACTTCAAAAAGTATGTAAACAGGTACAGATACATTCAAAGTACACCGCCCCCATGCCAAATAACTAAATATCCTACAGCGCGGCATTAGAGGCAGCTCATAGAGGCTGCTTTGGGAGGGAGAGGTGTACGCTAATTCATTGATTAATTGTATAATTAAAATCAAGAAAAGATTATGACAAATTATTTTCTTAATCAATTGGCTAATAGCATAACTAAACCACTCGTGCTTCATCCGAAGATGTCTCTTTTAGAAATTGAATTTAAAAAGTCATTAAAAAAAAAAAAAAAAATTAATTGATTCACCAATAAATAATTAATCGATTAATCAATAAATAAAAAATATCCTTGATAGCCACATCACTTGGTCACTGTCATGTCCAAATATTAGCTTCCCAGCTCAAAAGGTGCCTGAGATATTGGCCAAATGAGAAAGAAAATAAATAAATGATTAATAATGAAAATAAATAAATAATAATCATGAAAAAATTCAATCAATAATCAATTCGGTCAGAGAACACATAAACCACCACCATTTCATCAGAATCTGTAACTGGGGGAAAAAAAAAATTTGTCATTAATCGAATAATTAAATAAATAATCGATTAATTGATTAATTGATTAATTAATAAATCAAAAATAGCCTTTGCAGCCAAATCAATTGGTCATTTGCATGTCCAAATATCAGCTTCCTAACTCAAAAGGTGCCTGAGATAATGGCCAGAAGAGAAAGGAAATTTGATTAATTAAATAATTACTTAATTAATCGCTAATAATTAAATAACTCCTCAATTAATTAATTAATCCAAAAACAAAAAATACGTTTTTGACAAAGGACTTGCTCACGACTGTGCCGAAATTTCAGCTTCCTAGCTCAAAGGATGGCTGAGATATCGCCCGGACAAACAAACAAGAAAACAAACAAGTACACACTACACATACATTCAAAGTACACCGCCCCATGCCAAATAATTAAATATGCTGCAGCGCGGCATTGCCGGGGCGCCTCGGGCGCCCGGCAATACCGCAGTGCAGCTCATTGAGGCTGCATTGGGAAGGAGAGGTGTACACTAATTGATTGATTAATTGTATAATTAAAATCAATAAAAGATTATCACAAAATATTTTCATAATCAATTGGCTAATAGCATAACTAAACCACTAGTGCTTCATCCGAAGATGTATCTTTTAGAAATTTAATTAAATAAGTCATTTATAAAAAAATAAATAATTAATTGATTACTCAATAAATAATTAATCGATTAATCAATAAATAATTAATAGATGAAATGATTAATCAATAAATCAAAAATATCCTTGATAGCCACATCACTTGGTCACTCATGTCCAAATATCAGCTTCCTAACTCAAAAGGTGCCTGAGTTAAAGGTTAGTAGAGAAAGGAAATTTGAGTAATTAAATAAGTACTTAATTAATCGCTAATAATTAAATAACTCCTCAATTTATTGATTAATCAAAAAAAAAAAATACCGTTTTTGACAAAGGACTTGCTCACGACTGTGCCGAAATTTCAGCTTCCTAGCTCAAAGGATGGCTGAGATATCGCCCGGACAAACAAGAAAGAAAGAAAACAAGTACACATACATTCAAAGTACACCGCCCCATGCCAAATAATTAAATATGCTGCAGCGCGGCATTGCCGGGGCGCCTCCGGCGCCCGGCAATACCGCAGTGCAGCTCATTAAGGCTGCATTGGGAGGGAGAGGTGTACACTAATTGATTGATTAATTGTATAATTAAAATCAATAAAAGATTATCACAAAATATTTTCATAATCAATTGGCTAATCGCATAACTAAACCACTAGTGCTTCATCCGAAGATGTATCTTTTAGAAATTTAATTAAATAAGTCATTTATAAAAAATTAAATAATTAATTGATTACTCAATAAATAATTAATCGATTAATCAATAAATAATTAATAGATGAAATGATTAATCAATAAATCAAAAATATCCTTGATAGCCACATCACTTGGTCACTTATGTCCAAATATTAGCTTCCCAGCTCAAAAGGTGCCTGAGATATTGGCCAAATGAGAAAGAAAATAAATAAATGATTAATAATGAAAATAAATAAATAATAATCATAAAAAAATTAAATTGGTAATCAATTTGGTCAGAGAACACATAAACTACCACTATTTCATCAGAATCTGTAACTTAAAAAAAAAATTTTTTTGGGTCATTAATCGAATAATTAAATAATTAATCGATTAATTGATTAATTAATAAATCAAAAATATCCTTTGCAGCCAAATCACCTGGTCATTGGCATGTCCAAATATCAGCTTCCTAACTCAAAAGGTGCCTGAGTTAATAATGGTCAGAAGAGAAATGAAATTTAATTAATTAAATAAGTACTTAATTAAACGCTAATAATTAAATAACTCCTCAATTAATTGATTATTCAAAAAACAAAAAATACCGTATTTGACAAAGGACTTGCTCACGACTGTGCCGAAATTTCAGCTTCCTAGCTCAAAGGATGGCTGAGATATCGTCCGGACAACCAAGAAAGAAAACAAATAGCATACCTAAAGCACTAGTGCTTCATCCGAAGATGTATCTTTTAGAAATTTAATTAAATAAGTCATTTATAAAAAATTAAATAATTAATTGATTACTCAATAAATAATTAATCGATTAATCAATAAATACTTAATAGATGAAATGATTAATCAATAAATCAAAAATATCCTTGATAGCCACATCACTTGGTCACTCATGTCCAAATATTAGCTTCCCAGCTCAAAAGGTGCCTGAGATATTGGCCAAATGAGAAAGAAAATAAATAAATGATTAATAATGAAAATAAATAAATAATAATCATAAAAAAATTAAATTATTAATCAATTTGGTCAGAGAACACATAAACTACCACTATTTCATCAGAATCTGTAACTTTAAAAAAAAAAATTTTTTTGTCATTAATCGAATAATTAAATAATTAATCGATTAATTGATTAATTAATAAATCAAAAATATCCTTTGCAGCCAAATCACCTGGTCATTGGCATGTCCAAATATCAGCTTCCTAACTCAAAAGGTGCCTGAGTTAATAATGGTCAGAAGAGAAATGAAATTTAATTAATTAAATAAGTACTTAATTAAACGCTAATAATTAAATAACTCCTCAATTAATTGATTAATCAAAAAACAAAAAATACCGTTTTTGACAAAGGACTTTCTCACTATTGTGCCGAAATTTCAGCTTCCTAGCTCAAAGGATGGCTGAGATATCGTCCGGACAACCAAGGAAACAAGAAAACAAACAAGTACACATACATTCAAAGTACACCGCCCCATGCCAAATAATTAAATATGCTGCAGCGCGGCATTGCCGGGGCGCCTCCGGCGCCCGGCAATACCGCAGTGCAGCTCATTAAGGCTGCATTGGGAGGGAGAGGTGTACACTAATTGATTGATTAATTGTATAATTAAAATCAATAAAAGATTATCACAAAATATTTTCATAATCAATTGGCTAATCGCATAACTAAACCACTAGTGCTTCATCCGAAGATGTATCTTTTAGAAATTTAATTAAATAAGTCATTTATAAAAAATTAAATAATTAATTGATTACTCAATAAATAATTAATCGATTAATCAATAAATAATTAATAGATGAAATGATTAATCAATAAATCAAAAATATCCTTGATAGCCACATCACTTGGTCACTTATGTCCAAATATTAGCTTCCCAGCTCAAAAGGTGCCTGAGATATTGGCCAAATGAGAAAGAAAATAAATAAATGATTAATAATGAAAATAAATAAATAATAATCATAAAAAAATTAAATTGGTAATCAATTTGGTCAGAGAACACATAAACTACCACTATTTCATCAGAATCTGTAACTTAAAAAAAAAATTTTTTTGGGTCATTAATCGAATAATTAAATAATTAATCGATTAATTGATTAATTAATAAATCAAAAATATCCTTTGCAGCCAAATCACCTGGTCATTGGCATGTCCAAATATCAGCTTCCTAACTCAAAAGGTGCCTGAGTTAATAATGGTCAGAAGAGAAATGAAATTTAATTAATTAAATAAGTACTTAATTAAACGCTAATAATTAAATAACTCCTCAATTAATTGATTATTCAAAAAACAAAAAATACCGTATTTGACAAAGGACTTGCTCACGACTGTGCCGAAATTTCAGCTTCCTAGCTCAAAGGATGGCTGAGATATCGTCCGGACAACCAAGAAAGAAAACAAGAAACCAGAGTGAAAACTGAGTACTCTCTTTCAGCGTGCGTCACTGCCGAGCCCCCTTTGGTGCCCGGCAATGACGATTTGCAATGCCTGGAGATGGCATAGGAAAGGAGCGGTGTACAACAAACAAACAAGAAAACAAACAAGAAACCAGAGTGAAAACTGAGTACTCTCTTTCAGCATGCGTCACTGCCGAGCCCCCTTTGGTGCCCGGCAATGACGATTTGCAATGCCTGGAGATGGCATAGGAAAGGAGCGGTGTACAACAAACAAGAAACCAGAGTGAAAACTGAGTACTCTCTTTCAGCGTGCGTCACTGCCGAGCCCCCTTTGGTGCCCGGCAATGACGATTTGCAATGCCTGGAGATGGCATAGGAAAGGAGCGGTGTACAACAGACAAAGAAACAGATAAACAGACAAACAAACAGGTAACCAAACAAACAGGTAAACAAACAAACAAACAAGTAAAGATACAGTCAAAGTGCACCGCCCCCATGCCAAATAATTATATATCCTACAGTGCGGCATTGCCGGGTTGCCTCGGGCGCCCAGCAATACCGCGGTGCAGCTCTCAGAGAGTGCATTGGGAGGGAGAGGTGTACAATAATTGATTGATTAATTGCACAATTAAAATCAATAAAAGATTATCATAAAATATTTTCTCAATCAATTGGCTAATAGCATAACTAAACCACTAGTGCTTCATCCGAAGATGTATCTTTTAGAAATTTAATTAAATAATTCATTAATAAAAAAATAAATAATTAATTGATTAATCAATAAATTATTAATCGATTAAATTATTAATCAATAAATCAAAAATATCCTTTATAGCCACATCACCTGGTCACTGTCATGTCCAAATATTAGCTTCCTAGCTCAAAAGGTGCCTGAGATATTGCCCAGATGAGAAAGAAAATAAATAAATGATTATAATGAAAAGAAATAAATAATAATCATAAAAAAATTAAATAGTTAATCAATTGGCTCATAGAATACATAAACCACCACCATTTCATCAGAATCTGTAACTTAATTTTTTTAAATTAATTAAATCATTCATTGAATAATTAAATAATTAATCGATTAATTAATTAATCAATAAATAAAAAATACCTTTTACAGCCAAATCACTTGGTCATTGGCATGCCCAAATATCAGCTTCCGAACTCAAAAGATGCCTGAGATAATGGTCAGAAGAGAAAGGAAATGTAATTAATTAAATAAGTACTTAATTAATCGCTAATAATTAAATAACTCCTCAATTAATTGATTAATCAAAAAACAAAAAATACCGTTTTTGAGAAAGGACTTGCTCACTATTGTGCCGAAATTTCAGCTTCCTAGCTCAAAGGATGGCTGAGATATCGCACGGACAAACAAACAAACAAACAAGAAAGAAAACAAGTACACATACATTCAAAGTACACCGCCCCATGCCAAATAATTAAATATGCTGCAGCGCGGCATTGCCGGGGCGCCTCCGGCGCCCGGCAATACCGCAGTGCAGCTCATTGAGGCTGCATTGGGAGGGAGAGGTGTACACTAATTGATTGATTAATTGTATAATTAAAATCAATAAAAGATTATCACAAAATATTTTCATAATCAATTGGCTAATCGCATAACTAAACCAGTAGTGCTTCATCCGAAGATGTATCTTTTAGAAATTTAATTAAATAAGTCATTTATAAAAAATTAAATAATTAATTGATTACTCAATAAATAATTAATCGATTAATCAATAAATACTTAATAGATGAAATGATTAATCAATAAATCAAAAATATCCTTGATAGCCACATCACTTGGTCACTCATGTCCAAATATTAGCTTCCCAGCTCAAAAGGTGCCTGAGATATTGGCCAAATGAGAAAGAAAATAAATAAATGATTAATAATGAAAATAAATAAATAATAATCATAAAAAAATTAAATTATTAATCAATTTGGTCAGAGAACACATAAACTACCACTATTTCATCAGAATCTGTAACTTAAAAAAAAAAATTTTTTTTGTCATTAATCGAATAATTAAATAATTAATCGATTAATTGATTAATTAATAAATCAAAAATATCCTTTGCAGCCAAATCACCTGGTCATTGGCATGTCCAAATATCAGCTTCCTAACTCAAAAGGTGCCTGAGTTAATAATGGTCAGAAGATAAATGAAATGTAATTAATTAAATAAGTACTTAATTAAACGCTAATAATTAAATAACTCCTCAATTAATTGATTATTCAAAAAACAAAAAATACCGTATTTGACAAAGGACTTGCTCACTACTGTGCCGAAATTTCAGCTTCCTAGCTCAAAGGATGGCTGAGATATCGTCCGGACAAGAAAACAAACAAGTACACATACATTCAAAGTACACCGCCCCATGCCAAATAATTAAATATGCTGCAGCGCGGCATTGCCGGGGCGCCTCCGGCGCCCGGCAATACCGCAGTGCAGCTCATTGAGGCTGCATTGGGAGGGAGAGGTGTACACTAATTGATTGATTAATTGTATAATTAAAATCAATAAAAGATTATCACAAAATATTTTCATAATCAATTGGCTAATCGCATAACTAAACCAGTAGTGCTTCATCCGAAGATGTATCTTTTAGAAATTTAATTAAATAAGTCATTTATAAAAAATTAAATAATTAATTGATTACTCAATAAATAATTAATCGATTAATCAATAAATACTTAATAGATGAAATGATTAATCAATAAATCAAAAATATCCTTGATAGCCACATCACTTGGTCACTCATGTCCAAATATTAGCTTCCCAGCTCAAAAGGTGCCTGAGATATTGGCCAAATGAGAAAGAAAATAAATAAATGATTAATAATGAAAATAAATAAATAATAATCATAAAAAAATTAAATTATTAATCAATTTGGTCAGAGAACACATAAACTACCACTATTTCATCAGAATCTGTAACTTAAAAAAAAAAAATTTTTTTGTCATTAATCGAATAATTAAATAATTAATCGATTAATTGATTAATTAATAAATCAAAAATATCCTTTGCAGCCAAATCACCTGGTCATTGGCATGTCCAAATATCAGCTTCCTAACTCAAAAGGTGCCTGAGTTAATAATGGTCAGAAGATAAATGAAATTTAATTAATTAAATAAGTACTTAATTAAACGCTAATAATTAAATAACTCCTCAATTAATTGATTATTCAAAAAACAAAAAATACCGTATTTGACAAAGGACTTGCTCACTACTGTGCCGAAATTTCAGCTTCCTAGCTCAAAGGATGGCTGAGATATCGTCCGGACAACCAAGAAAACAAACAAGAAACCAGAGTGAAAACTGAGTACTCTCTTTCAGCGTGCGTCACTGCCGAGCCCCCTTCGGTGCCCGGCAATGACGATTTGCAATGCCTGGAGGTGGCATAGGAAAGGAGCGGTGTACAACAAGAAACCAGAGTGAAAACTGAGTACTCTCTTTCAGCGTGCGTCACTGCCGAGCCCCCTTCGGTGCCCGGCAATGACGATTTGCAATGCCTGGAGGTGGCATAGGAAAGGAGCGGTGTACAACAAACAAGAAACCAGAGTGAAAACTGAGTACTCCCTTTCAGCGTGCGTCACTGCCAAGCCCCCTTCGGTGCCCGGCAATGACGATTTGCAATGCCTGGAGATGGCACAGGAAAGGAGCGGTGTACAACAAGGTAGTGATGATCATCATGTGAAACCATCACTACATCTTTTTGAACAAGAAGAAAAGGACATAAAATGTCATCACCCCCATGCTTTTAGTAATTTTGCTGTGTGGAGTTAAAGGCCGTCAGTCGGCCATATTTGGTCAGATTACAAAAGAAAATATTCTGCATGTGTGTATTCTCATGTATCGTCTGTGTGACAAGTTTGAACAAGACCTGTCCATGCATGTCCGAGAAATGGTTGGGAACACGTTTAAATAACAAAATGGCCACCAGTCGGCCATGTTTTATCGCATCGTGAAAGAAAATGATGTGCATATGTAAACCATCATGTATTGTCTTTTTGCCAAGCATGAACAAAATTGGTCCATACATCTCCGAGATACGGTTGCGCACGCACAGACAGACACAGACGGACGGACGAGATCCAATCCATCAGCCCCCGTTTCAGACCAAGTCCAATGGAGGCTAATAATGGTTGTCCCAAGAAACCGCTGTGTGTGTGTGGTGTGTGGTGTGTGGTGTGTGGTGTGTGGTGTGTGAGAGTGTGAGAGTGTGAGAGAGATATGAGTTTGTCTTTTCTTGGTGCAGCCATTATTCAAAAAAATGTAGTGATGGTTTCACATCTTTTTTTTGTCCCTTGAAAAGACAAAGTTATGTAGAACGAACACACACACAAACACACACGAACACACACAAACACACACGAACACACACGAACACACACGAACACACACGAACACACACGAACACACACAGCGTTTTCTTGGGACAATCATTATTAGCCTCCATTGGACTAGGTCTGAAACGGGGGCTTATGGATTGGGTCTCGTCCGTCTGTCTGTCTGTCTGTCTGTCTGTCTGCGCATGCGCAACCGTATCTCGGAGATGTGTGGACCAATTTTGTTCATGCTTGGCAAAAAGACAATACATGATGGTTTACATATACACATCATTTTCTTTCACGATGCGATAAAACATGGCCGACTAGTGGCCATTTTGTTACTTAAACGTGTTCCCAACCATTTCTCGGACATGCATGGACAGGTCTTGTTCAAACTTGTCACAAAGACAACACATGAGAGCACACACATGCAGAAGATTTTGTTTTGTATTGTATTCCGACCAAAGATGGCTGACTGACGGCCTTAAAATTACTAAAACCACGGGGGTGATGACATTTTATGTCCTTTTCTTCTTGTTCAAAAAGATGTAGTGATGGTTTCACATGATCATTTCTAATCATCCCGATCTAGTTTACATACTCTTTGGAATAACATCCCTAAATCCTTTTGCATTTTTGTCCCCTACCGGTTTCACTGGAGGGGACTACAGGTTTTCTCTCCATTCCTCTGACCGTCTGTGTGTCTGACTGTCTGTCCAACCTGTAGCTTTTCAGACTCGTGTGTCCTCGTGTACCCTCGTGTGTCCTCGTGTACCCTCGTGTACCCTCGTGTGTCCTCGTGTACCCTCGTGTACCCTCGTGTGTCCTCGTGCATCCTCATGTGTCCTCGTGTGTCCACGTGTAACCTTGTAGGTCCTTCTGTGTCCTCCTCTGTCCTCGTGTACCCTCCTCTGTCCTCGTGTACCCTCCTCTGTCCTCGTGTACCCTCTCCTGTATCCTCGTCTGTCCTCCTGCACCCTCGTCTGTCCTCCTGTACCCTCGTCTGTCCTCCTGTGCCCTCGTGTACCCTCGTCTGTCCTCGTGTACCCTCGTCTGTCCTCGTGTACCCTCGTCTGTCCTCGTGTACCCTCGTCTGTCCTCGTGTACCCTCGTCTGTCCTCGTGTACCCTCGTCTGTCCTCGTGTACCCTCGTCTGTCCTCGTGTACCCTCGTCTGTCCTCCTGTACCCTCGTCTGTCCTCCTGTACCCTCGTCTGTCCTCCTGTACCCTCGTCTGTCCTCCTGTACCCTCGTCTGTCCTCCTGTACCCTCGTCTGTCCTCCTGTACCCTCGTCTGTCCTCCTGTACCCTCGTCTGTCCTCCTGTACCCTCGTCTGTCCTCCTGTACCCTCGTCTGTCCTCCTGTACCCTCGTCTGTCCTCCTGTACCCTCGTCTGTCCTCGTGTGCCCTCGTGTACCTTCGTGTGCCTTCGTGTGCCCTCGTGTACCTTCGTGTGCCCTCGTGTACCCTCGTCTGTCCTCCTGTACCCTCGTCTGTCCTCCTGTACCCTCGTCTGTCCTCCTGTACCCTCGTCTGTCCTCCTGTACCCTCGTCTGTCCTCCTGTACCCTCGTCTGTCCTCGTGTACACTCGTGTGCCCTCGTGTACCTTCGTGTGCCCTCGTCTGTCCTCGTGTGTCCTCGTCTGTCCTCCTGTGCCCTCGTCTGTCCTCCTGTGCCCTCGTCTGTCCTCCTGTGCCCTCGTCTGTCCTCCTGTGCCCTCGTCTGTCCTCCTGTGCCCTCGTCTGTCCTCCTGTGCCCTCGTCTGTCCTCCTGTGCCCTCGTCTGTCCTCCTGTGCCCTCGTCTGTCCTCCTGTGCCCTCGTCTGTCCTCCTGTGCCCTCGTCTGTCCTGTGCCCTCGTCTGTCCTCCTGTGCCCTCGTCTGTCCTCCTGTGCCCTCGTCTGTCCTCCTGTGCCCTCGTCTGTCCTCCTGTGCCCTCGTCTGTCCTCCTGTGCCCTCGTCTGTCCTCCTGTGCCCTCGTCTGTCCTCCTGTGCCCTCGTCTGTCCTCCTGTACCCTCGTCTGTCCTCCTGTACCCTCGTCTGTCCTCCTGTACCCTCGTCTGTCTTCCTGTACCCTCGTCTGTCTTCCTGTACCCTCGTCTGTCTTCCTGTACCCTCGTCTGTCCTCGTGTACACTCGTGTGCCCTCGTGTACACTCGTGTGCCCTCGTGTACACTCGTGTGCCCTCGTGTGCCCTCGTCTGTCCTCCTGTACCCTCGTCT
This sequence comes from Myxine glutinosa, assembly GCF_964187855.1. Lineage (NCBI taxonomy): Eukaryota > Metazoa > Chordata > Myxini > Myxiniformes > Myxinidae > Myxine > Myxine glutinosa. The sequence continues at coordinate 6,668,591 of NC_136273.1, forward strand.
GCCCTCCTGTACCCTCGTCTGTCCTCCTGTACCCTCGTCTGTCCTCCTGTACCCTCGTCTGTCCTCCTGTACCCTCGTCTGTCCTCCTGTACCCTCGTCTGTCCTCCTGTACCCTCGTCTGTCCTCCTGTACCCTCGTCTGTCCTCCTGTACCGTCGTGTACCCTCGTCTGTCCTCCTGTACCCTCGTCTGTCCTCCTGTACCCTCGTCTGTCCTCGTGTACCCTCGTTTGTCCTCGTGTACCTTCGTCTGTCCTCGTGTACCCTCGTCTGTCCTCCTGTACCCTCGTCTGTCCTCGTGTACCCTCGTCTGTCCTCGTGTACCCTCGTCTGTCCTCGTGTACCCTCGTCTGTCCTCGTGTACCCTCGTCTGTCCTCCTGTACCCTCGTCTGTCCTCGAGTACCCTCGTCTGTACTCGTGTGCCCTCGTGTACCTTCGTGTGTCCTCGTGTGTCCTCGTGTGTCCTCGTGTGTCCTCGTGTACCCTCGTGTGTCCTCGTGTACCCTTGTAGTTGTATGAGGTACAAGTGCAACGTAATTAATAGTATTACCATTCGTAGTAGTAATACTCACACAGTTCCTTTGCGCAGCCCACAGAACAAGTTCTCCGGGTCTCTCCTCCAACTCTCTCTCCTTCAGCTGCATCTTCACCTCATTCTCCTCATCGTGTCCGTCGCTCTCACTCGACTCTCCCGCCAAGCTCAGCGTTTCCTCAGCAATGTCGGGTAACGTTCCCTCTTCTTTCATCTTCACCTCATTCTGTTCCTCGTGTTCTTTATTAATCCACGTTTCTCGTTCCTCTTCGAACATCATTGTGTTTTTGTTTTGTGTCCCCCCGAACCCCCCTTTAAATACTGTCATCCCACCGCACGTCCATGACACGGCAAGTTGTGCGAGAAACCTCTTCTCTTCTCGTATTTATTATTTCTGGTTCGTAAAAAGATCTTACACCGCTTGGTGTAGACAAGACAATGTTTTATTTTAACCGATGTTCCCCAAATCAAAGCAATTGAACAGGTGGAACTGGAAAATCGGTAAACGAAAACGATTCACGACGATCGATCCAGCAGTAAACTGTACACGAGTGCATTGTACAGTGGTACAGTGCAGAGAAAACAGGAGTTCCGCAAAGAAAAAAGAGGCAAATCTCCAGGAAGTGGATCCTTGTGTAAAAATGATAAACCGGAAGTCAATGCACATGACGCTTTCTTCACACCGTTGGGATCCGCACGCTTCGCACACCCATTAATCAATCTAGAGATTTTTTTTAGCACTGCGACAGGAAATTCAACGGATTTTGTACTTCTTTCTTTATATTATTTTCGAAGTCATACGATTAGAAAGTTATTTAGCATTCGACAGTATTCGGCGGTTTAAAAGCGCCATCGCCGAAGTTCTTCTTCACGAAATTAACTTCCTTGTTCTGACAAATGAAAATCTGTCGTTTGTATAATATACTGCGATACCGAGCTGGTGACGTCATCTAAAACTGATGTGATGGTAACGTGGAAGTAGTGTGTGTGTGTGTGTGTGTGTGTGTGTGTGTGTGTGTGTGTGTGTGTGTGTGTGTGTGTGTGTGTGTGTGTGTGTGTGTGTGTGTGTGTGTGTGTGTGTGTGTGTGTGTGACAATTGTGAGGAACAGAAATGAAAAAACCAGATGCGTGTGTATGTGTGTGTAATTGTGAGGAACAGAACTGAAAAAACGAGGGGTGTGTGTCCATACATACACATACAAATAATATTTTTTACTTCCGGTAGAGGCCGTTGCTCCCACGAAAACGCCATGAAAAGCTATTTGTAAACATTGACTCGACGTTTGTTCAATGAGGAAAAACCCCTTGGGGAGGTGGGACATTATTAATATAAATATTGTTTTGTAATAACATTAATAATGTTATTACAAACACACACACATAATTAATATTATGCTGTTATCATTCGTTTTGTTATTTGAAGCGTCTTTGGACAAACGCCACGATAAAGCTAATTTAACATTGTTATACACCTCAACACGCAACCCCATTGATGGCAATGGTGGGGAAAACCCGCTTGGGGGAGAAAACCCCCTTGGGGAGGGGGGGGGGGCAAATGAATGCGCTACAACCTTCATTGTGTAACCCTTAGTTATCCTGTCAAATTTGGTTGAGATTAGATAAGTAACGACTGAATGTATCGCGGTCAAAAAATAATCAGACAGACAGACAGACGCCAAATTGCGTATTTTAGTATGATGATGATGATGATACAAACAACAACAGGCATTTTAAGGCCATTTTCCCTGCTAGAGCGGGGGTTAGCCTTGCAGTCCCCATGACAATCTTCTCCATTTTGCCCTATTTGTGTATCACATCTAGATGGTGATGATGATGATGATAATGATCATTGCTTTTGGTTCACATTTCCACGAATTTTCTGGAGCAGGGATATTGCAGATTCTGCAAATGTTCCAGTGGATTACTCCACATACCTTGTTGTGCCTTTGGGTGTACAGATGCTCTGACATGAGTTTTTTACATCCCCATATGAGGCGACTCGTGCTTTCTGTTGCTACCTTGCAGAACCTAAGCTTGTCTGATTGGCTCAGTCCAGCCATCTTCTTACTAGTCCAGGAGCCAGAATCTGCTCAAAATGGTTTCGTGCAACACCCACTACACAGTTGGTTTGTCACTTCCAGGTGATTGGGGAACATCTATAGAACAAATCCAGGCCTGATGTACAGTTGAATTGTGGCAGCAACAATAAATGGCAGCCACTTTTCTATGAGGGGGGTGGTGTCCGAGGCGTAAATTTGAGATTTTGACGGATTTCATTTTTTTTTTTTTTCTCTTAGCCCCTACAGGCAAGATACATCCAATTTTGTTGTGAAAGTTTCATTCATGAGTATGAGACATCTACAGACTTGGCATTTAATATGGAATATTTTTTTTTTCTTGACTTGGGTTTACTTTCTTAACTCAGTATATCAATCTGGTGAGTTTCTTTTACACTTTGGTGATTTATTTGTTAAAAGAACCATGTCACTGATTGTCTGTCGCAGCAAGAAGTCAACAACAGGGTTATATCACAAGTGGCGTGGCAAAATGTACGGACAGGTGCATTTGATGATTGGCTTCACAGTCGGGTATACAAGGGTTGTTGCGTTCTGTATTAGTGGAAAACAACTGCTGCACGTCTCCAAAAGTTATTGCCGCTTCCTGTGGAGATGGTCCGTCAACTCGACAATGCTGTTTGTCATGGAGTGGTGGCTTTACGAAATTACGGCATGAAACAGCATGCTATTGCTCGGCAGTATGGCATCACTCAAGGTCAGGTGTCAAAGATCCTGAAACGAAATGCTCAGAGGGGTGTCCCTACTCCAATACCGAGGCCAGGACCTCCCCGTAGAACCACAAGGAGGGATGATCACCAGCTGCACCGGTTAGTCCGCAATAGCCGTACCAAGTCAGCTAATCGGCTTAGGGCTGAGTGGCAGCAACTGACAAATGTGCCTGTATCCAGAAGGCTAGTCAACCAACGACTGGTTCAAGCAGGCTATCGTGCCAGGCGTCCCCTGAGAAAGCCACGCCTGATCACACAACACCGCCAGCGCCGATTGCAGTGGGCCAGAGAGCACCGTCAATGGCAGCCAGGACACTGGAATCACGTGATCTTCAGTGACGAGTCTAGATTTCTGGTCTATCGTCAAGATGGCCACGTCCGAGTGCGCAGACAAGTGCATGAAGCCTACAACAAAGATTGTATAGTGCCAAGAGTCCAAGCTGGATGTGGTGGGGTGACCATTTGCGCTGCTTTTCATGCAGGGGGCAAAACTGACCTGGTTGTTCTGAATGGAAACCTGAACCAGTTCAAGTCCAGGGCCTTTCTGGAAGAAACATTGCTTCCATTTGCTCGTGCAGCCTTTCGAGGAAACTTTGTCTTCCAAGATGACAATGCACGGCCTCATCGTGCTCGCATGATTCAACACTTTCTTGCTGACCGTGGTGTAGAGCATATGGAGTGGCCTGCCATGTCCCCGGATATGAATCCGATAGAGAACTTGTGGGCAGAATTAACGCGTCAAATCGACCACTTGGACCAGCAGCCGACCTCTGCGCGTGAATTGCAGCAGGCTATTGTCACTGCATGGCAAGCGATTCATGTCCAAACCTTGGCAAATCTCGTGAACAGCATGCCTCGACGTGTATGTGCTCTCCTGAATGCTCGTGGGGGTTACACGAAGTACTGAACTGTAATTTTACTGTCCGTAATCCCAGTCGTAATTTAACTTTTGTTTTTGTTAAAAAAATTTTTGGCTAATGTGCAAAATAAAGAGATACTTCTGGAAAACGTACAGAAGTTTAACACAGTACTGTCCGTGAATTGAGTTCGATATCAGTTTACATCACTTTCAAGGATCAATTTATTTGTTTCGAAATGTCAAATGTGGTTTTTGTTTCTTTTAAAGGTCACATTAACAAAATCTAGAATAATTTCAACATAATTCCAATGAACTTTTGGTTCTAAGACATCTTGAAAAGTAAGTTCACCCCCACAAAAAAAATATTCCATATTAAATGGCAAGTCTGTATATTAGTCTCGTGGGTAGAAGAAGGGTCTGTGCACCCCCCTGAAATCAACTTCTAATCAATGTCTCAATATCAGAAAAAATGCGTAGAAAACGATTAGCTATGTTAAAAAATTCAAAAAGTGTCCCACGTATCATTTTAATGCAAATTTATGCAAATTAGTGTCGCCATTACAGAAAAATACAATTTTCACTATATCTCAACCAATACTGCAGATAACTGCACAAATAAGATATCTCGACCCATTTTGAGGGTCAAGGATAATTACAAAAAGCACTCAAAGATAAAGTAAATGTATACATGGTAACATGTTAACCTGAAAATTCTTAAGTGCCTGTAATACCAAGAATTTGATTTGTCACTATATCGAGGTCAACGTTACACATTAAGAGGGACTTTTGATGGCAATTTTACCATATTTGCTATATTTGTGACCAAATGACTTTTACCACATCCATCATTCATCATCCTCGCTTTCAATGAAATCATCAAAGTCAAAGTCGTCCTCTTCTTCTTCGTCATCTTCGCTGTCCACCTCTTCATGATCTCCACAGTCCAGTAGATCAACCAGAGAAGCTGGTAGGACAGGACCACAGGACCACACCGTTCCAATAGTCCTTCATCAGTCAGCGTCTATCCCTGTCCTTCACTGGAGGGTTTTGGCTTTTCTATGAAGGGTTCATGAGCTTGCTTGTACAGTGCAACACGGTGGTTTACACGTTGGACGTGTGGCTTCAGTGCAGAATGTCAGGGAGAAAGGCGAGCCAGGTCCACCTTAGATTTTGATGCAAGTTTCTTGTCCTCCCCCACCATCTTCTGCAGTAGCTTCGTATGGATGACGTCCACAGAAGACTCGCGACTCTGTCCATTCTGTTACGTGCTCCTCCCCGACCTCCTGGTCTCGGTATGCTTCCGAACCCCGGGAGGAGCCCCGGCAGAAAAATATATATTATTCCGTGTCGAAATCAATAAGGAAACCACACCAATGGTTATAAACAAACCAATAATATATTAAAAGTCACACAGGAATAACATCACCAATAACCATAGCAAATCCAGACAATCAAAATCTCTTAAGATGGTACCATCTTATCTAGTACTTATCTCAAACTCACGGCACTCCTCAATGTCTCTATAACTCTCCAAGGTGAAGTTGATTCGCTCCAGCGATCGTTGGAACAATGTCCGATCCAGATCAATATTGGCGTAGGTGGTCGAAGCGGCACAGAAGTCACGTGGTCCAACACCCAGCAAACCCGCAGTAGAATGGAAAATCCCCAAAGACGCGCGCCGACGTACACGTTCGCCGTTCAATCAGCGAACCGCCGTGTAACCTTCAAACACCGCTTTCGCACACACATCCCCGGCAGACGGCCGGAGGATGAGAAAAGTTGCCGCGTACCAAAACCTTCTGCGGTGGACGCAGCGTGCGGGGCAGAATGGCGGACGGCTCTCACTCGAGCCGGAGCCTCCAGGCAAGGATTCTCCGGAACCTCAATGCCGATACTTGACTATGCAGGTTCCTCAATATTCCGGCAACAACAACAACAACATGCATTTTAAGGCCATTTTCCCTGCAAGAGCGGCGGTTAGCCTTGCGGTCCCCATGACAATCTTCTCCATTTTGCCCTATTTTCTGCATCTCTCCTTGTTAACCCCCTTGCCCGCATTTCTTCTTCCACCATCTTTAGCCAAGTCTTTCTCGGTCTTCTCCATCCTCTACTTCCTTCCACATTCATTTCCATCACTCTTCTCAACCAGTCACTTTCATCCTTCCTCAACACATGACCAAACCATCTCAACCTGTTCCTCTTCACAGCATCAATCACAGGCTCTATTCCCATCATCTTTCGCTTCGCAATTCATCATTTGTCTTCCTCTCTCTCAACGATACTCCGCACATCCACCAAACCATTCGCATTTCCACCCTTTCCAGCCTTCTTTGCTGCTCTACGTTCATTACCCATGTCTCGCTCCCATAAATCATAACACTTCTCACACATGCAGCAATTGCAGCATACACCTTTCCCTTCAGCTTCAACGACACTCCCTTCCTCGTCAGTACGCCACTCAGTTCCCGAAACTTCTTCCATGCACATCTCACTCTAGCAACCGTTGCCGAGTCTGATCCACCTTCTCCATTCAGCATGTCTCCTCGGGAACAAAATGTTTTCACACCTTCCAGCTTCACGCCGTCTCCAAGATCCAACTCAACATTTCAACAACCCATCCTCACTCATAGCTAGTATATAAATACTCCCCACGCCATCGGCGTCGGAATAGCATTATGAGTTAACGGAGGGCATCCCTCGGATCGAACCATCTTACTTCACGACACACTCCATCCAGTGTGATCACTGAAAACAATCCATTAAGGTCACCAGAAAGTATATGACGCTATAGGGGATCAGGGTAACTGTTTTTCAGCTACCTGGATGAGTGACATCCCTACCCTATGTGAGTCCCGGGCTTAGCTAGCTTAGTGGCTGACAGTACCTGGTATGGGCCCCTTGTCCAGGGTAACGGATCCCCACTGCCTCGTGTGGGGGGAAGCCTCTTTCGGCTAAGGCTATGAGACGGACACAAATATGTCAAACCGCACCTGTAGGTCAGCCTGGGCAGTGCTACATCATTGACAAATGTGTCCATGAAATTAAGTGGTGGCTCCAACTTAGGCATCACTGTGCAGCATCCGCAGACAGCTGTGTCCTATGGACATCAAGGACGGCCATCATCATACAGATGACCTGACCAGTCTGCTGCGCCTCTGTGCATCAGACTTCACGTTGCATTCACTGCACCTGCAGCCAACGATGCTCATAGGAATAGAGATTGGTAGAGAGGTATAGCACACAGCTCTATCACCTATATTGCTTCTCTGTGCAGGTTTTTCCCTTCATTGTCACCTGCCCACCTGCTCACCACCCATTTTTACCGACACGGCCATCGCATTATGCTTGGTGTCGCATCCCAGTGATAGTCGCACCTGTAGGTCAGCTATCTGTGATGTCACATCCCAGATAGCACAGAAAATCGCATCCCAGTGAAAGTCAGAGGGACTAGAATAATAAAATAAAAAACTGTTTGGAAGAGACGCCAGAGGGAAATATCACAACAAAAGATCTACAACTGGAGCTTCTCATGGGTTCAGCAACAATTCTTCAAGGAGCCCTTGAGGCAAAGATGCGATATGGAACACCTGAAGATGTTATAGTACCTGGAACCTGTCAGGGGTTCAGTGACTTCTTCAAGGACTCCTTGAGGCAAAGATCCGACCTGATATGGAACAGCTGAAGATGTTATCGTACCTGGAACCTGTCAGGGATTCAGTGACAATCGTTCAAGGAGCCCTCGGGGCAAAGATGCGACCTGATTATGGAACACATGAAGATGTTCTTACACCTGGAACCTGTCAGGGATTCCGTGACAATCCTTCAAGGAGCCCTCGAGGCAAATATGCGACATGATATGGAACACCTGAAGATGTTCTTGTACCTGGAACCTGCCCAGGGTTCAGTGACAATCCTGCAAGGAGCCCTCGAGGCAAAGATGTGACATGATATGAAACACCTGAAGATGTTCTTCAACCTGGAACCTGCCCAGGGTTCAGTGACAATCCTTCAAAGAGCCCTCGAGGCAAAGATGCGACATGATATAGAACACCTTGTACCTAGACTTGAAATGTTCTTGATATGTTCTTGTACCTAGACTTGAAATCGTCACAACTTGGTCCTCAAACCATAAACAACAAAGACTTCCATTTTAGGGCTTTTCAAGGGGTTTTCCATTTAAACATTTTTCAAATTCCAAAACCACCTCTTTCAATCCCCAACTTCTTTCCTGAAATTCCTTGTAGTGTTTATTTGCTTTATACCATGTACCCCTCTCTCCTCACCAGCCCTCCCCCTTCCACAGATCTACCGACGTCCCTGTTCTCCAATGTTGTTGTGCTTGTGTGCTTCTCTCTCCCTTCCCCTCTTGTCTCCCGCTCCCTTCATTGTATGTTTTATGTGTCTGTGCATGTTTTCATGTTCAATGTGTTAGTTCTTACACGAGCCTCGATTCTGTATACAAAAAATAAATAAAATTTTAAAAGTTCTGGGAGGACCTTGTTCAGCCTTTCTGAAACCTGAACTAATGAACCTTTATGCAGCATTATTTTGTTTACCTTTGAAATGTTATTGACCACAGGTTGTACACAATAGGTACAAAACTTTAAAACTTCAGCTCTTCAAACTTGCAGATTGTAAACATTGCTCTGAAACCTAATTTATTACAAACTCGATGATCTGTCTGCGTCAGGGGACGCTTAGGTAGGTCGCGGAACGCCATTGGCTGCCATCGGTACAGGTGAGTCATGGCGGGCCAATGGGAATCGAAGGAGAGCCCCAAGTGCTCCGCATAACCCTGTGTGTTTAGACATCGAGATAGACACGACCAAAGAGAACACTTATGTCAACACGAAGTATACAAAGTCGTGCAGCCATTGAAAAAACGTCGCCGTGTCGTCACAATTAGTCGCTCACGATGAAATTTCCATTTATCAGTGAAGATCGACAGAGTCGAGGAGCGGACATGACTCCACGGCGCTCGTCTCTGGGAGCTCTCGCGGTCCAGCCGGGTCCCGAGGGGGAGGCCCAATGGAGCGAAGCGGAGGTCGAGCGTTTCTGGGCCGTGTTCTGCTCTTACCTGGGCCACCTGCTCGCCGGAGAGCTGCACCTGCCTTGGCCCAGCCTGGAGTTGGCGGCGCCTCTGGACTGCGTCCGCTCCCTGGACGAGTGCGTGTGGCTGGGGGTGCGTTGTCCGCTCTGGCAAGGTCGCTACAGTCTGGCCGTGGCCAATTGGCGCCTTATCTTGAGGCACTTTTGGGCTGAGACCCTGTCTAAAAGCTGCGCCTTTCACCTGCAACCCCACGATGAGATACAGTCGCTACGGAACATCTTCAAGCGCAGAGTGCCACCTGCAGTGCGACCGTGAGTGCGTTTCATGTTCTAATCTAATATCTTCTTCGTACATGGTGAAAGGTAGAGTGTAAAAGGTAAAAAGGAGTACAAAGTCGGCTCAGTAATAAGTCAAGTGTAAATCAGGGGTGTCAAAGTCGGCTGAGGTCAGGTCGGCTCGACTTTGGAGGGTAGGTTCGGTGTTCAGGGTAGGTTCGGTGTTCAGGGTAGGTTCGGTGTTCAGGGTAGGTTCGGTGTTCAGGGTAGGTTCGGTGTTCAGGGTAGGTTCGGTGTTCAGGGTAGGTTCGGTGTTCAGGGTAGGTTCGGTGTTCAGGGTAGGTTCGGTGTTCAGGGTAGGTTCGGTGTTCAGGGTAGGTTCGGTGTTCAGGGTAGGTTCGGTGTTCAGGGTAGGTTCGGTGTTCAGGGTAGGTTCGGTGTTCAGGGTAGGTTCGGTGTTCAGGGTAGGTTCGGTGTTCAGGGTAGGTTCGGTGTTCAGGGTAGGTTCGGTGTTCAGGGTAGGCTCGGGGTTCAGGGTAGGCTCGGTGTTCAGGGTAGGTTCGGGGTTCAGGGTAGGTTCGGGGTTCTGGGTAGGTTCGGGGTTGAGAGTGGGTTCGGGGTTCAGGGTTCAGGGTAGGTTCGGTGTTCAGGGTAGGTTCGGGGTTCAGGGTAGGTTCGGTGTTCAGGGGTGGAGAAGGTTAACGGGGGTAGAGAAGATCAAGGTTTTGGATGGGGGAAGATAAGAAATGGTGGTGAACAGCTGTTTTAAAGACCTGGAGGGATGAGTGGGATTGAAGAGAGTTTGTTCTTGAGGTGGGAGTAAAGAGGAATAAAAGAGTGGAGGTGAGCAGAGAGTCTTGATTTTGGCAGTTTAACCATCAGAGGGTTGCTGGCAGATCTCGTGCGACCTGCACGAATATTTGGGGGACAGAGCACAGAGAGAGCTGGGGGAGCAAAGCCGGAGAGGAGTCGGTAGGGGACAGAAAGACCACCTACCTGCCTGTGGTGAGTGAGTGAAAGGCCCTCGGAGTTCGCTTAATCGCAGGAGATTCCAATGATTCTGAAAGCTTTGGTTTCAACAGCGTGAAGCCGAGCTAGGTGTGAGGCAGGGGCACCAGCCCAGAGGGGAGACCAGTATTCCATAGAGCTGTGGATGAAAGCCTTGTATGTGGTGAGGAGCTCAGGTGTGCCAAGGAAGGACTTCGCATGATGGAGGATGCCCAGTCGGCGACTGGCTTTGGAGGCCAGATTGGAAATGTGGTTTTCCCAGGAAAGATCATGGCAGATAGTGAGACCCAAAAGCTTGAGTAACAGAACTTCTTGGAGAGGACTGTTGAGAAAGTGGATGGGAGGGTTGTCCAGTCGGTCTTTTCGGAGAGACATAGCAAGAGTGTGAGATTTGTCAGGATTGAAAGACATGTTCCACTTGTTTGACCAGTCTGTGATTTTGTCCACGTCTGCAGAGAGTGAGGAGGCTGCAGACTGCCGATCTGAGGGTTGGATATGGAGTGGCAGATAGTGGAGTCATCAGCAAATAGATAGAGAGGATTTTCAAGAGAGTCGGAGAGATCATTGATGAAGACCAGAAAAAGCACAGGGCCCAGAACACTGCCTTGGGGAACTCCAGCCTGAACAGGAAGGGGAGATGAGAGAATTCCATGTAGGGCCACACGTTGACCGTTGACACGGACACTGAGAGGAAGTCCGCAAGCCATTCGTGGAGATCTCGGTGAGCAGAGCTGGGTGCCAGACCGTATCGAAGGCACGAGATATGTCAAGGGAGACAGCTCTGATTTCCTGTTTGGCATTGAGGACCTCCATCCATTGCCGAGACAGGATTTCTTTTTATATTTTGATTTTATATCTTATTTTATATTTTAATATCGAAGACATAATTGCTATTATTTCCGACTTTTCTCTTCAACGACTCGACCACGGCCCATAAAATCCATGTCATTTCAAGGTCTTTCTGTGTGAGATTGTGGGAATCTCACGACATTATTAAAGAATACATCTGTCATTATTTACTTTTAATGATGCGACGGGAAGAAAATAATTGGTCTTGGGTCGTTATTGGTACAATTAGGCTGTTCATGGTCACTTGGTATTGCAATTCCATGAGGTGTCCGCATATTTCATGGGATTGTGAGAAGTTGGTGATGGCATGATCGGTGAGGCGAAAGCGTTAAATACAACGCTGTTTCGGTCAGGTAATGAAAAAAAATGTAATGATTGAGGGGGCAATGCCGTTTTGCTTTTGTGAGCGAGAGGAGGGGAGGAAAGGGTTGGGGATGGAGGGGGAGGGGGTTGGGAGAGCAAAGATTGGACAGAGTCGGGGATGGGAGTGGGGGGGGGGGGGTGGGGGGTGAAGGGGGGTGGGATAGTTGAGATTGGACAGAGTTGGGAGGGAGAGGTTGAGGCTTTTGGAGCAGGGGGAAAAGGGGGGAGGAGGTTGATGACTTTCGGTGGGAGGAGGTGAGGAGGAGGGGGGGAAGGGAAGTTGAGGACTTCAAGTCACATTTTAAATTGCACGGATGTTCTGCGGGTCCCTGCTCGTACCGTATGTTTTATCACATTTACTGTACTTGGTCAGTGTGATGAGGGAGCTCTGCCCACATAGCTCCTATGATCACTACACTGCCCCTATGGGTTGTGGGCCCTGGAAGTGCCTGTTGAAGATATCTTCCTCCTCCCCTCCCCTCTCCATATGTAGTATTCAAAATGAAAGTAACGAAGGCCATCCAGGTGGTGAATTATTCAGGATGATAACAGTTTTTGACAAAAAACAAACAAAAGGGAGAATTTGTTTCCAATACATGTCCCTACTGGTGATATTTTCCAAGTTCAAAAAGGGCAAAATCGTGAAAAATTGGCAAAACGTTCTCATTACTTAAACTTGTTCTGTAACTTATAATAAAGCCATGTAGCATGTTTCCATTGAATATGTTAGAGGGTAAGGGAAAAAAGTCTGGAAAACCAGGGGTTGGATGGACAGACAGAGGGACGATCAAACCTACAATCCCCAACAGTGAAACCAGAAGGGGACTAAAAAGAAGGCTCATGGAAACAAGTCACCTTTAAATGTACTACCACATACCAATCCTTTGTTTATTCATGCGGAATGTGAATGTATAAATACCATAGCACTTTGACTTTTACCCATGAGATGAAAAGAGTAAAACACACGTTATGAGGAATGTGCACTGTGCAACCACGGGGGTTATGTTAAGTGTTAATGTTTAGTGTTAAAAGTTGTTGAGTGTTAAAAGTTGTTAAGTGTTAATGTGAAGTATGAAAAGTTGTTGAGTGTTAAAAGTTATTAAGTGTTAAAAGTTAAGTGTTAACAATGTTAAGTGTTAAAAGTTGTTGCCCTTGAACATGCCGAGGTAGAACATTGTACTACATACAGCGTTGAAAGCTATGCTGACAGATTGAAACAATCAACAACAAATTTATACCAAGTGCTATCCTGGAGGTTGATGCATGATGGACAATTATATCCACATTGTTTACAAAATGGAGTACCTGTAAGTATGTACGTACCCACACAAATTGCTGCGTTTTTTTTTTTTTTTTTTTTTTTTAAGGTATCGACTTTCGATCTGAACCTTCGGGGCGCAAGTTGTGGGAGAGGAGGTACAACCGCGACATCTGGCTCCCACACCAAGCCCCACGGTGCCAACACGACGTTTGCTCAAAACAAGAACCGCTTGCTGCAGCTCGACAATGGATTTTGCCCGAAGACGACGGTACCAAGAAACGCAAACCAAAACTAGCGGTGACCGGACAACGGCTCAAGCCATGCACGGTTCGACGGCCTCAAAAATCGATCTTCCTTGCTACGTCACAATGTTAAACAAACGCAGTACAATTATACTTCAGCTGGTGGTGCAGAGTAAAACACCAGCTCTTGCGAGGAAGCTGGTTCGGCCGAATTAGCAAACACCATTTATTAACCTTACACACGTGCGGAGTGTGAGGGTGTGGCCGTACGCCGGCACGTATGAGTGGTGCGAAGTCAAAATGTCAACACGTGTCTCCACCAGGGAGTCAATAAGCCACGACAAGCACTTCAACTTTTTTCAGGGAAATAAACGATGGTGATTTTAAAGAATTCTGGCATTCAAACTGAGAAACGCGGTTTTCATTTTGCAAGGTTGCGAGATTGCGCGAGTGTCCAAAAGCTACACGACGAGCGGCATATTAGTGGGGCAACTTAGCATAACAATTGTGCATTTTGTGAGGAAAGCACCAAATTTGGCACACCAGTAGACTATCATATTATGAAAAGATCTGGATATTGGGCCATCTCAGATTCAGAGATTTGATTTTTGCAAGATTTCGATTCGATTGGGATCGAAGAGAACACCTTCTTCGTCTTCTGTACAGTGAAGTTGCCAGCCCTGAATTCTCTGGCTACATCTGGGTGCTTCATTGGGAGTGCGACCATGTCCCTCAGGTGAACAGGGACCCACCTGGCATAGTGTGTGTGGTCTAAGGCATGGAACCATGGGACCAGTTCCGTCAGGGCATAAAGGTACATCGTGAATGAAGCCTGCCGCAGAGAACGCACGTAGACCAGTACCAACATCTCTAGTTCCAGCACAGTTGCCCAGTACTGAAAGTTGGGAATGTCTTCTCCTCTCTGGTGACACCAGTCTTCAAACTCAGGCAGGTCTTCTGCATCATCAGCATATGTCATACAGTGGCGTTCATACGCACGGTGTTGCAGGATATGCAGTGCCGCTGCAGTGATTTGATGAGCTCTTCTTGTGCGGGTGACATGGGCAGCTCGCAGGAAGGAGTCGGCCGTCCCTGGCGTTGCAATCTCAGCTTGCAAATCTGCAAAATCTGCAAATCTTGCAAAAATCAAATCTCTGAATCTGAGATGGCCCAATATCCAGATCTTTTCATAATATGATAGTCTACTAGTGTGCCAAATTTGGTGCTTTCCTCACAAAATGCACAATTGTTATGCTATATTTAGCTTAGCTGCCGGACTATATCTACGTCCGCTTGCCTTAAGGCATCCAAATCTCATTTTTCTATTTATATACAGCTATTTGCTACATAACATGAGTTATGGTTTTGGTTAAGTTTGTTGTTTTGATGTATTCTTCTTACGAGTTCACAAAACACACAGAAAATAAATAAATCCACAATTAAATCACCAAAGTATTTTGTCACTTTATTGTTGTGGGCGTAATACATCCTATGCATTAAATTTGAACGCAATCTCAACGAACGAGGAGAACAACAAAAATAAAACAAAAGCAGCAACCGGTTGCTTGCCCCTCACTCCGTTTCTTCCCCCGACAAAGTTAAACCTTTAATTTTGTTTACTCAAGTGGGTAACATGTAGGGTGGCTAACGATACAAATACATTAAAGTACATACATCATGTTCACACACACTGCACATCCTGCAAAGTCAGGAGGTAGAGCGGGATGGTGAGAACGGATGGCCACGCACACCGACCCCAAACTTACTCCCCGTCGAGCAGGATTCAGAAATCCGGGGAGCGGGATCATGTGGGGAACAGCTAAAGAGCAGGCAGACTGAGGCGCCGAGAGTGAGCGTAGACGGAGGAAGCGAAACAAGATGGGGGGGATTAAAGTACTGACTGGGGCTGTTTAAATTTAAAAGGGAAAACGAGGTGAAAAGGGCGAAGAAGAAAAAGGAGGATAGGGGGAAATCAGGAGGCTGATCCAGAAACGTCCCTCGTGATGGTGGGGGAGGATGCGGGAGGGAAGGCTTCGAGTAGCTGGCGTCTCATGCCACATACGTGTACACCTTGCGATCTTCCGGCGTACGGGCCAGGTACTCCCGTTCGATCAAGCCCTCGATGCGCTTTTTGATTACAATAGGGCTTGGCAGGAACCGTGCACGCAATTGCTGCGTCACCTACGAACAAGGAGGGTGTGACCATCAAAGACCATCGCAGATCGGGCTTTGGGCATCGCTGGCGTAATGAGCAGTCCTACCGATAACGAGCGATAAAACCTACCTCGGCGACAAGTACATTGTGCTGCATCTTCTTCCGAGACTTCATTATGCGTACGATGGCTGCCTCGATCTCATGCTTGCGGTCGTCGTCCACTTTCTGCCGGGTCTCCTTCCTCTCAGGATCCGTCTCGCCCTGCTTTGCCGCCACTGGTCAGGGAAGGGAAAAGTAAATAATACCATGACAGCCTTGTCTGCCAAGTTTCACAAAATATTTAAACTTGTGCTCGATGACAACGTTTGGTTGCTGCTCTGACCAAAAAAGAAAAGAGTGGAGATAGTATTTACACAAATGAACATCAACAACCTCCTCACTTTTGCATTGTGATGAACCTTTCACCTGGAATGATCAAAACTCTTTCACTAGGCTAAGACTTGACTTGTTTCTAGCTCACCTGAACATTAGTCCAGCGAGCTTATGCGATCGAGCAGTTCGTCGGTCAATGAGTGAGTGAGTCCGTAAACACTTCAGTCATTAACGCTTGAACCAAACACACGATTTTGATGAAACTTGGCCACAAACGTCATATCTGGTAACCGCATCAAAATCTGCTCTCATTAAGGGGGGCTATGAGGAGGAGTGCCTGTGACCCCCCCCCCCCCCCCCAAAAAAATAGGTATCTGCTCTCTTCTCCAAAACTACACGCACAATTTCAATGAAACTTGCCCACAACCTTCATCACCCATGATGTGCAAAAGTTTGTTCACGGCATAAAAATATCGGGATCTAAGGGGATCTGTGGGGGGTTTGAGTGACAGCGGCTCCTGATCCAGGTGAGCTTCAGGACCGGTGGTCCTATTTTTTATATTGCTGTTCATGTTCCACATAATATCTAAGGTTTTGAAACACGTCACATTTTTGCTTCAGGTATACATACAGCATCCTCCTCCTCAGCTGGTGTAAGCGCACATGCGCGCATGGTAAAAGGGAAAATTAAAAATAATAAAAGATAACGAGAAGGGCACTCTTCGACGTCGACCGATATGCCTCCGCCCACATTATTACATCATTACACATACTTGTACCAAGTTTGATTTAAATCCCTTCAGCTGTTCTCACATATCACATTTTTACCTGACATTACCTCTGATGTTTGACCTTTGATGCTGAAATCAAATCAGTTCATCTTTGCATCATAATATCCCGGTGTGTACCCCGATTTAGAATAGGTACAACGTGTCCCTGCGAATAAAAGGGTTGGCATCAGGAAGGGCATTCGGCCATAAAAGATTGCCTCAAAAAGAGAACCATGACAATTACAATTACATATGGGCAGGTACAGCCCGAAGTACCCCGTGGGGGTCCTGACCCACTCGTCAAAACTCAAGGTGGGGAACCCGATCGAAGCAAGGATGGAAATCACTCCATTTATGATGACGAAACGTCTTGATGCCACACGTGGAGATCGGTTTCTGAGGTTTGGGACATGGAATGTAGGGACAATGACAGGGAGATCAGGAGAAGTGGTGGAAGTATTGGTCAGAAGAAGAGTGGACATATGCTGTGTGCAGGAGACGAGATGGAAGGGAAGTGGTGTGAGAATGGTGAAGGGTAGGCAGGGACAGAAATACAAGTTTGTGTGGCAAGGGTGCCCGGAGGGCGTGCATGGTGTTGGTGTCCTGTTTTCTGAGGAGTTTGTAGACAGTGTGGTGAGTGCGACTGGAGTGAGTGAAAGGTTGATAATGGTGAAAATGATGATTGGAAAGCTCTTGGTGAACATCATCTCGGGATATGCTCCGCAGGTTGGTCGGAGCGATGAACAGAAGGACAAGTTCTGGTGTGCTATAGAGAAGCTGATGGAAAACGTGAAAGATGAGGAAGTTGTTGTGGTAGGAGACCTAAATGGACATGTGGGAAGGAGTATAGACGGTTTTGAGGGAGTCCATGGGGGTTACGGATGTGGTGTGAGGAATGGAGAAGGTGAAAGGATTTTGGAGTTTGCTGATGGAGCTGGTTTGTTGATTTGTAATACTCAGTTCCAGAAAGAAGATAATAAGCTTGTTACATACACGTCAGGTGGGTCGACGACAACCGTTGACTACCTGATGGTGCGTAGGTGAGATAGGGGGCACCTTAGGGACACAAAGGTGATCCCAGGTGAGGAGGCTGTTTCACAGCACCACTTGGTTGTCTGCGACATAAGGGGGAAAGGTGCGAGGAGAGCTCGGCGGGTGAAGTACCAACCGAGAATGAAGGTGTGGAGGTTGAAAGAGGTGACAGTGAGGGAGGCATTAAAAGAGAGGCTGAGTATGGCAGAGGATGATGTTGTTGAGCTTGAAAGTGGTTGGATGTCGATGAAAGATAGTCTGTTGGGAGCCGTTGGTGAGGTATGTGGAAATAAAATCGCTACAACCTCCATTGTGTGACCATAAGTCCTCCGATCCAGTTGGTTTGAGATTGGATAAGTAACGACCAATA
Organism: Myxine glutinosa; assembly: GCF_964187855.1. Lineage (NCBI taxonomy): Eukaryota > Metazoa > Chordata > Myxini > Myxiniformes > Myxinidae > Myxine > Myxine glutinosa. The sequence goes on from NC_136273.1 coordinate 6,686,513, forward strand.
TATTGCGGTCAGACAGACAGACAGACACTAAATTGCGTATTTTAGTATGATTGGGCATGCGTACAAAACAAAACACTTGTACTTTAAATATGGTCTGATCTGCCATGGAATAATCATGTGTTTTCTTCGTAGATTTCTTTTTACATAACAATATGTTTAATTGTTGTAGGCCTCAGGTATGTATGATGATGTAAACATGAACTGATTAAATTTTGGGGTCAGAGGTCATGTCAGGTGAAAATGTGATAGATAACGAGAACAGCTGATGGATTTAAATCAAACTTGGTACCAATATTATAATGATGCAATAATGTGGGTGGAGGCATATCAGTCGACGTCGTGACGTCAGAGTGTCATTCTAGTTTAACATAATTTGGGCTTCCCACTACACATCTGGATGGGTGGATTGCTTTTGCCACCAAAGTTCTGCAGGAGTCTTATTTTGTTGCATATGCTCCCTGACTAGATGGCATTTTGACCAAAGTTGATACAGGTATGTATTATGATGCAAACAACAACAGGCATTTTAAGGTCATTTTCCATGGGGTTAGCCTTGCAGGCCCCATGACAATCTTCTCCATTTTGCCCTATTTTCTGCATCTCCCCTTGTTAACCCCCTTGCACGCATTTCTTCTTCCGCCACCTTCAGCCAAGTCTTTCTCGGTCTTCCCCGTCCTCTACTTCCTTCTACATTAATTTCCATCATTCTTCTCAACCAGTCACTTTCATCCTTCCTCAACACATGACCAAACCATCTCAACCTGTTTTGACCAAACCATCTCAACCTGTTTCTCTTCACAGCATCCATCACAGGCTCTATTCGCATCATCTTTTGCAATTCGTCATTTGTCTTCCTCTCTCCCAACGATACTCCACACATCCACCAAACCATTCGCATTTCCACCCTTCGTTGCTGCTCTACGTTCATTACCCATGACTCACTCCCATTAATCATAACACTTCACACATGCAGCATACACCTTTCCCTTCAGCTTCAACGACACTCCCCTCCTCGTCAGCACGCCACTCAGTTCCCGAAACTTCTTCCATGCACATCTCACTCTATCAACCGTTGCCGAGTCTGATCCACCTTCTCCATTCAGCATGTCTCCTAGGTAGCAGAATGTTTTCACACCTTCGAGCTTCACGCCGTCTCCAAGATCCAACTCAACATTTCCTCCATCTGCAGCTCCCTCTGTGCACACCTTACACTTGAATGTAGCTACCACACTGGTTAATGACCCTCTGATACCACTACATTTTTGATGAACCCACTCAGCGCACATTGTACATTGAATGGAGTTCACTCCGACACCCTTCCTGCACACAGCACATGGCCACTTCCCAGTTATTTCCACCTCACCACTTGCCATCACCTTCGTCTTTCCAATATTCACCTTCAGACCTTTGGTCTCCATACATTCCTTCCACTTGTTCATCTTCTCCTTCAGTCCATCCATGCTCTCCCCAATCAACAGCAGATCATCTGCATACAACTCCCACGGTAAACCCTCCTTTACATTCCGAGGCAGCACCTCCATCACAGCTACAAACAGTAGTGGGCTAAGTACCGACCCCTGATGCACTCCCACCTTCACCTCAAACTCACCACTGTTCCCGTCCTTCGTCCTTACAGCTGTGCACGCTCTTTTGTACATTGCCATCACTACTCTGATCAACCATTCCTCCACTCCTAACTTCCTCAATGCCCATGTCAATACTTTGCGTGGAACCCTATCGAATGCTTTCTCCAGATCAACAAAACCAAGAAACAACTTCTTCCTCTTCTCCATGTACGTCTCCTGCAACTGCCTTGCAATAAAATGCGTGTCTGTCGTTCCTCTTCCTGGCATAAATCCAAACTGCATTTCGTCGATCTTCACTTTCTTCCTGATCCTCCTCTCGAACACCCTTTCCAATACCTTCATTCCATGCTCCAATAACTTTATCGCTCGAAACGAGCCACAGTCCAGAAGGTCACCTTCCCCCTTGTATAGAGGGACGAGGGTACTCAGTTCCCAATCCACTGGAATGCGACCTTCTTTCACCACCAGATTACAGATCTCTGTCATTCTCTTCACACCCCAACTTCCTGCTGCCTTCAACATATCTCCCACAACTCCGGTCGGCCCTCCCGCTTTTTTACTCTTCATTGCTTTTATCGCTTCCTCAACTTCCTTCTCAGTTATCTTCTCTGCCGGTCCTAAAACTGGGTTACTCTCTATGTTGCCATCCAATTCATTCTCTGCATTCAACAGCATTTCCATATATCTCTTTTCCATATATCGTGGGAATATAATCTACACGAGGTAATGTAATGTTCATCAAAAAAAGAAGATTCATTTAGTGCTGACCAGAGCATGTAACGAGTCTTTAAAATAACAAAATGTTTTGATCACTACAAAACAAACCATCAACGTTATGTGACTGCAACTTCATAGCATAACTTGAACGTCAATGATTGACGTTAAATAACTCAACGTAATCGACGTAATCGCCATTTTACAACAATTTTATCCTTTTTATCTGAACTTTTACCCTCGTTTTGTTTTTATACTTCCATGTTAAGTCACAAACTTACTGATCAACCATTGTAGAACTACGTGCTCTTTATCGATCCTACTTCCAAGTGATGTCATCAAACCTCAGGTGCACAACATTTGATTACACACCTGCAGATCGGTGCTTTTGTAAGCAGTTGCCAATGGTAAGCTTTTCTGTGCTATTATTTGGTGCCGTAACAGAGATGGCCGAAATAAGTTACTTTTAGTCCATCAACAGCCAGATTCAATTACCGGGTTGAAAAAAACCCCAACTATCGGAAGGAAGACAGCACATCTGGTCTGGTTATCATACATCAATTATGACGACCTAACGGAAGAAAACTATCTTTATATACACATCTGCTCCGAACATTTAATCACCCATACTAGGCTAAAGTTATCATTAGGCAAAATTACTGTAATTACATGAGTGTCTAAAAACCCTGGCACTCATATTAGCCAGTAAATATCATTGTACAAAACACCTTTACTTTGTATGTAGATTGATAAAAAATATCTGAGCAATACACAGGACTTAAAACATGTATGTAAAGAGGAGCTCTACAATACCTTCACTGTACAAATGCCGATCCGTTTGAATGACATCACACTTGCCAGCATGACGATACACACATTATTCATGCTGGATAGTCTTGCTTCTAATAAATCTACCAAGTAGAAGATGAAATCCGTGGCCTTGCAGTGCAAGACATTCATGCTCAAAATCACGTACCCATCAATATCCAAATTGGTTATTTGTCACGGATCCGTGATAAAATCCAGGTTCTCGAGGGTGCAGGTGCTCGTCACAAAGAGCATATAATCAAGGTGTTCGTGTCGTGAGTCCATCAGAGAGATCGGTTTTTTTTGGCGTTAGAGTACTTCACAGGTTTGTTTGAGAAGCAAAACGGGGGAAGTCTGAGACTTTTCTTCAAAAACACAACTTGGTATTATTATTAATAAATAATGCATGTAGCATGCATTGCCGTTGAGTAAGCTCAGGTCAAAATGCGCGACCAATAAGAATGCACCAATATATCAGAAGTTAGAAAACATGGACAAAAAAAAAACTTCTAAAAAAGCACCTTTGGTGGATTCTCAAGCCAGGTAAATGTTACATCACCATTTTGGTGACACATACTTTATTTTAAATTTGCCAGATTAAATTTTATTTCACTCATGGCGATTTAACGATCGATAACGTGTTCCAATGTGGAAAAGGGCCTGGGACAAAAAAATTCATCAACATATATAGGTAGGATGCTAGTATGGAGGAGAGAAGGTTGGCCAAAATGTACACGTACTCACTTCTAGGCCATCTAGCCTGGGTTCGAATCTCGGGCCAGCTACCCTGGTGTTACTCGTGCAGGGTAACGGAGCAATTTGCACGCCATCCATTTTGAAGACGTTAAGCCAGAGGACCCGTTTGCTAACACTGGTTGTTGGAAATAAAGATTCTATGACGTCTTTCACAAAGAGTTATCACTGGCACTTTGGGCAAACTACAAATTAGTGCCATCTTCGGTCGAAATGTCAGGCCTGGCCAGCCAATTTGTGAATGTCATGGGGCCCAAAAATATTCCTTGGCCAACCCCACAAGGTGTGAATAATTGGCGGCATTAAAGAAGTGGGAGTAGGAGAGGATGTCGATATAAACGGGTTTGGGATAAGTGAGTAAGACTGTTATAAATGGTTTCAAACAGGTAAAGTGCAAATATTGAAGTGGTGAAGGCAAGATGACGTGTAGTAGTTGACCTGTCTGAATTTTGACGCGGTGTAGTTTGCACGTGAACTGGTCATTGACCGTGAAGGAGTGACTCGCTTCCATCTCTTTACTTTTGGGTTCCTTGGTGAGGACTCGCTGTGTGGGCTTCCCACAGGCGAGCGATTGCAGGGCCCTTACCAGTTCCTTCTCGGGTATGTCCGTCTCCTGCTGAATCTCCTACAGACAAATGGAAAGACAAGTGGAAAATGAAATAAACAGCTACTTAAGAAAATACTTTTAATCAATCAATTGAGATTAAAAAAAATTAATAACAAAAAATAAATTGATACACCTTTATAAACCCTAAATACACAATTTCACAAATGCCCGTTAATTGCCCTTTTCCTTCTGAAAAGAAGACCTCACAAAACGGTTTTTAGGCCTTAAAAGAAAGCAGCAATTGACTATGCATGGTCAAACAGAGAAAAAAAGCATTGCATCTGTGCATTCATTGTTTAATTGCTAAGACTGATGGACAAATGGAAAAATCATGAGCTTAATTTGAGGGCTGAGCAAACTATTGATCTGTGTTTTGTTACGGATTCGTCACTTCCGTTGTTGTGGTTTTCATCTACTGTAAACATTTTTGATTCCATGTTCTATTACTGTTGTCGTTTGAGAGAAATATAGATTACTATTTTCAAAAGGTAGAAAAGTTAATGTTTTAAAAGAGACAGGAAACCGGATCGGGAACCGGACGACGAAGAGGAAGAAGGAAAAAAAAAAGAAGGCGGAGCGAGTGAGTCGGACGGGAAGAAGCCGAGCGGCGTTGAGGGTTTGAGCCAACGCGAGCGAACGGAGGTCACTCGCGAACCTTTGGGTTTCCCGGGAAAGGGATTCCTGCGACAGAGTTGTCATCGCTGTGACAGATCAACCTGCGTGTCAGGTTTTGCGGTCGATTCCGAAGAGAATCGTTGGACTGCCGTTACGCCACGAGACCGGGCCGTCGGCCATTTTGACTCGCGCAGGACTTGCGCTTCGCTCAAGGTTTCATCTCGCTTCGACCATCTTCACCGCATTCAGACGTTGATCGTGTGTGTGTGTGTGTGTGTGTGTGTGTGTGTGTGTGTGTGTGCGTGCGTGCGTGTGTGTGTGTGTAACGTGGCTTTTGAGTGGAAAATCTGCGTGCCGCCGATTTGGGAGCCGTGAAATGTCCATACCCGAGGGTGTGATTTCCCAGTCGCCTGGAGGGCACCTTTGGATTTCCCAGTCGCCTTTGCGCAGCTTTGGCAGCAGGACTGTAAATGCCAACCCAACGGGATTCTGATCTCGATTGGACATTGTTCTGACAATCGCTGGAGCGCATCGACTTTGGCTTGAAACTGGAATCAACTTTGGTTTGAAGCCAGGAAAGAGACATTGGGAATGTTCTTGGTTCACTCACTTGGAGCAGTGAGTTATAGTGAGTGAGTGAGTGAGTTATAGTGAGCGAGCACAGTGAGTTATATGTTACGAAACTGATGGTACCATCATAGGACACATATTGATTGTACTTTTGATTACTATTATTGTTGTACTGTTATTCTTGTGTGATCTTAATACAATATTTGTTTGTTGGTAACAATTGGTGTGGCTTCACCATTGATCGTTGACATACAGAATAACACATCTTTCTGCCGTGACTCCTCTCGGGGCTCGGAGGTACACCGTGACCAGGGGGTTTGGGGAGGAGCACGTAACAGTTTGACGAAGGCTTAAAGGGTTGTGGGACACAAATCCAGGATTCATTCACCCAAAGGTGCAAACCCAAAAAGGTGCAAACCCTAAAAATGCATAAGTGAGTTCACAGGTCAATTCACAACAACATGAACACCTGGAATTCTCTCTATGGCAATTCCAAGAAGGTTTTGTGGACACCATGATGTGTTTTGCAGATTCAGATTAATCTATTTATGGAGTTGGAGCCCTCAATATCTTCATTTGACTGTAGGACAATTAAAAGTAATATTAATTAGCAATCTCTCGATTAACCAACACCTTGTGTTCCTCAAAAGTAGTTTGCAAATCGAAAGTTCAGATATCGGGGGTGATTTTTCATTTAATTTTGATTTATTGCAAAACGCACAAAAACACCAAGGCAGGTGCAAAACATCGCCAGCAAGTCAGTGGAGAAACACGCAGCACAGAGCCAGGAACCGAATCCATGGAGATCTAGGACAGTCCCCGTCTAGCTCGCAGCCCGAGGGCACAGGCACGAGGGCACAATGCAGAGCCAAGAATATGGCACCACTCACGGCTCCCAATGTTTCAGGCATTCTTCCATCACAATCTCTGCCAATCAAACCCACCGCCAGAAGCCTCCCAGCTACAGCGGGAACAGCCGAAAGATCACAAACCCGGCCCTCACGGAGACCGCCACATTCACAAACAGGGGTACACAGGCAGGGGAGAGAGGGTGCACCTTGCTGGCACCGAGACTATCCGAGGGTCTGTCCCGGCGGCACCATGTAGGCCCCAGAGGCAGAACGTCAGCACCGAACTGTGCAATACAAGCAGCTCAGACTCGGCACAGTAATTATGGATCCATTTTGAAGCACTGGAACCTCCTCGTTTGCTCAATGTAAATATACAACACAACAACAGGCATTTTAAGGCCATTTTCCCTGCAAGAGCGGGGGTTAGCCTTGCGGTCCCCATGACAATCTTCTCCAAATTGTCATGGTTCTATTTTTGAGGCAATGTTTTTATGGCCGGATGCCCTTCCTGCCGCCAACCCTTCGTCGCCTCTTACGACACGCAGGGATACGGTGTACCTATTCTAAACCGGGGTACACACCGGTTACGGTGTTGTTGTTGTGTGTTTAATGTGTGTCATTAATGAAGACCAGAAAAAGCACAGGGCCCAGAACAATGTAAATATGAATTACAATGAACCTAAAACGGAACTGCAAAACATTAAACACTCATTTCACCACGAGACACGCACGACGCCGTACCCACAAATCTGGGGCGACACCCATCAGCTGCCAACGTTAACATGGTGCTTATCAGCTGCCGACGCCAACAACGCATGTCGCATTTTCCCAGAGATATCACTAGAACGGCACTCTGACATTGACCGATAAGCTTCTGCCCACATTATTACATAATTATACATACTTGTACCAAGTTTGATTTAAATCCCTTCAGCTGTTCTCAAGTATCACATTTTTGCCTGACATGATCTTTGACACTGAAATCACATCGGTTAATCTTCACATCATAATATATACTAATACCAAGCTTGGTCAAAATCCCATCACTGGATCACAAGTTAACGCAGTAACAGAATTTTAACCTCACACTCACAGGACCTTTGACCTCTTGACCCTATAATGTCATGCGTTTATCTTTAAATCATTATATATAGTTTACCAACATAGACTTAGGTCCCTTGAGCCGTTCTTAAATTATCACGGTACCGAAAACCTATCACGGACGGACGGACGGACGGACGGACAGACGGACAGACAACCGAAAACACAGTGCCTCTGGTGACTGTCAGTGGAAGCATAATGATATCATGAGGGGATGCACCCTCCCAATGTTTATTGTCCCCCGTCGCACCGCAGAGCGAAAGGGGGACTATGGTTTTCCGCTCCATCCGTGTGAGCGTGCGTCCATCCGTGCGTGCGTGCGTAAGCGAAGGACCGAATTCTAATTTGGTGTGTGGATGCAACCCACGTCAAAATCCAAGATGGCCGCCGCCATGTATGTCTGCACCTTGTGAGCGGAATATCTTGAAAAATAAGCGAAGTACCAACTTCTAATCTGGTGTGTGGGTGTGTCGAGGCATAAGGAAGAACCCTATTGAAAATTGGGGCGCCACGTCAAAATCCAAAATGGCCGCCACCATATATATTTCCGAACCTTGTGAGCGAAATATCGTGAAAAATAATTGAACTACTAATGTCTAATCTGGTGTGTGGGTGTATCTACGCATAAGGAAGAACGCTATTGAAAATTGGGTCGCCACGTCAAAATCCAAGATGGCCGCCGCCATGTATGTCTGCACCTTGTGAGCGGAATATCTTGGAAAATAAGCGAAGTATCAACTTCTAATCTGGTGTGTGGGTGTGTCTTGGCATAAGGAAGTACGCTAGTGAAAATTGGGTCGCCACGTCAAAATCCAAGATGGCCGCCACCATATATATGTCTGAACGTTGCGAGCTAAATATCTTGAAAAATAAACGAACTACTAACTTCTAAGCTGGTGTGTGGGTGTATCTACGTATAAGGGAGAACAACAACAACAACAGGCACTTTAAAGGCCATTTCCCCTGCAAGAGCGGGGGTTAGGTTAGCATATTAGGGAGAACGCTATTGAAAATTGGGTCGCCACGTCAAAATCCAAGATGGCCGCCTTGCGTCTTCCACTTTGTCAACTCACATCACTTCAAGGACGGGGGACCTAGGCGTAACGCTTGTTTCCATTAAAGAGCTACTGTGTGTGTGCTCTGCTGAGACCTTTCAGAAATTCAAGACGATAATGAACGTACGAACAAAACTGAACATGATAAAAGTCGAGAGATTGGTTTACCTGTAAAAGGTATGCCGACAGGCTCGATAGAGATGAAGCCGTTTTCAAAAATGGTGGTGGATAGACACCACACCAAGCTTGTATTTAAAATCTGCAAGCTACACCACACTTGCCAAGAAGGTATTTGGCTACAAACCGACATCCAAACAAACTGTCAACCAAAGACGGAACCGTCAACCAGAGACGGAACGGTCAACCAAAGACGGAACCGTCAACCAGAGACGGAACGGCCAACCAGAGACGGAACGGCCAACCAGAGACGGAACGGCCAACCAGAGACGGAACGGCCAACCAGAGACGGAACGGCCAACCAGAGACGGAACGGCCAACCAGAGACGGAACGGCCAACCAGAGACGGAACGGCCAACCAGAGACGGAACGGCCAACCAGAGACGGAACGGCCAACCAGACGGAACGGCCAACCAGAGACGGAACGGCCAACCAGAGACGGAACGGTCAACCAGAGACGGAACGGTCAACCAGAGACGGAACGGTCAACCAGAGACGGAACGGTCAACCAGAGACGGAACGGTCAACCAGAGACGGAACGGTCAACCAGAGAGCGAACCGTCAACCAGAGAGCGAACCGTCAACCAGAGAGGGAACCGTCAACCAGAGAGGGAACCGTCAACCAGAGAGGGAACCGTCAACCAGAGAGGGAACCGTCAACCAGAGAGGGAACCGTCAACCAGAGAGGGAACCGTCAACCAGAGAGGGAACCGTCAACCAGAGACGGAACCGTCAACCAGAGACGGAACCGTCAACCAGAGACGGAACCGTCAACCAGAGACGGAACCGTCAACCAGAGCCGGAACCGTCATCCGGACAAACGGTCGTCCGGACAAACGGTCGTCCGGACCAACGGTCGTCCGGACCAACGGTCGTCCGGACCAACGGTCGTCCGGACCAACGGTCGTCCGGACCAACGGTCGTCCGGACCAGCGGTCGTCCGGACCAACGGTCGTCCGGACCAACGGTCGTCCGGACCAACGGTCGTCCGGACCAACGGACGTCCGGACAAACGGTCGTCCGGACAAACGGTCGTCCGGACAAACGGTCGTCCGGACAAACGGTCGTCCGGACAAACAGTCGTCCAGACAAACAGTCGTCCAGACAAACAGTCGTCCGGACAAACAGTCGTCCGGACAAACAGTCATCCGGACAAACAGTCATCCAGACAAACCGTCATCCAGACAAACCGTCATCCAGACAAACTATCATCCTGCTGCTTCATATGCAGAATTCTGCATTGTCGAGTAAGAAATTCTTCATCGGAATCATCTCATGAGTTTCCCCATTGTTTACCTTGCCCATTGCCATCACACACGTTAGTTACCTTGCCCTCTGCCATCACACACGTTTGTGTGCTGTTTACGTTTATATCACACCGACATTCACAAAAACAAATCACATCTTGTATAATCAGGATGGCACCAAAAAACGACCAAATGTGTAATACACATCCAACCTTTTATTATAAACTCTGTTCTTTCTTAAAACGACAACTACATCAAATATTTCACTGTGGACCGAGAGAAAATGTGCCACCAGGTAAAAGAAAATGAAGAAGTCACAACAAAACAGCCAAAGAAAAACATCCGTGAGGACAGAAGTTTGGAAAACATCTCACCTCGAAAGAACATCGATCTCTGCTGTTGAACAGCATCAAAATCGTCATCTGGAAGGTCGACACCTGCAAGATGTGTTTTCGAGTGTTGCTGCCGGTCAACTGGGCACCACCAACACTGACGTCGCTATCGTCCTGAAATCCGTCCCCAAAAATAAATAATCAGAAGGAATCAAACCACGTGGTGAATGAGGAGTTCAGTTTAAATTTCATGGCTGCAGTTGCTACTCACAGATAATTCATCACACGATTGTCAGAGCTGGGTGAAACAAAAACCAATGCATTGCTGAAGTTATGGTCAAACCTTTTTCTTCAAAAAGAGGTGCAAGTTGAAGCTAAAGGAAGAATATTTAACAGCACAAGTACTGAATAAAGTGAAAAGTGTGAAAAATAATCTCGCATGACAAATGTGTGAAAATCGTTTCTTTCGCTCTGATAGGCCCGACCCTGCCCACTGAACGTTGTTGTCACTTCTGGCACCGAAGGTGGACGGAGGTTATGTTTTCACCTCTGCCTGTCTCTATTTTTTTATTTGTCTGTGAGTAGAATACATCAAAAAGATATGGACGGATTCGGACGAAATTTGGTGGACAGGTTGGATGTGTGACAGGGAATAAGTGATTCGATTTTGGTGAAGATGCGGAAACGGATCTGGATACTGGAATTTTAAGTGATTCGACACCATTGGTGTTGATTCTCTAAAACCCTGGTGTTGGGCTATACTAGCGGCTAGGGTGCCGGCTTAGGATCCTAGGATCCTGGGTTCGAATCCCGGTCGATCGCTGAATTAACGCCAGGGGGGTTGACTCAGCCTGTCATCCTTCCGAGGTCGGCTAATTGAGTACCAGTTCACTGGTAATTCCCTCTTTGTCGTTAAAGGCGGCAAAAAGGGTTGGCGTCAGGAAGGGCATCCGGCCGTAAAACATTGCTTCAAAAAGGGGACAAAAAAACAACAACAACCACGGTTCCCGAAAAAGGCCAACCCCCGCTTTGCGGGGAAAAATGGCCTCTAAAGGTGGTTATTTATTTTTATTATACACCATTGAATGATAGATAGGACCAAAAATGATAAATAGCACAACAAACATGATAAAGGTTGTGGACGAGTTATGACAAAACTTGGTGGATGAGTTAGTTAGGTGACAATAACAAGCTGATTTGATTTTGGTTCAGGTCTGGATCCAGATCCCAAGACAGACCGTTTTCAATCAGCTGGCTTTCTCAACATGGAAAGGGAACCCAACTGAGGGCAACCACAACAAGTGCACTTTAAGTTAAGCTATCCCACCTGATTCTTCTAAAACCCAGTGCCATCTTATTATGCCTCTCTCTCTCTCTCTGGTGGACAACCCTCCATCCTTCCCTTAACACAAACACACCTTTAACAGCAGACTCTTCTCACGCTAAGGTAGAGAAAATGTTGAACTTGGTGATCGCCTCCAAAGCTCGTAATACCCAATCCATCTATGTCTATCCTAATCTTACACCCCAGTTGACTTCCGCTTCCGGTCTTGCCGGCGAGGTTTCCGTTTTTTCGAAGCTGTCCACGCTCTCCACACTATCGAAGTGAAGTAATTGTTTCCATTTGTATTTTCGTCAAAACTATTTATTTTATGGTGTGTACGTATAGTGTGTCCCTAGGAAGATTCTCAGTGTTAATCTTTCATACCTGTATGAAATATCGTCGGTTAATTCGTGTCGTGTCTTTTGAGGCCTTGTACCTTGTCCGACCTTGAGGCTTTGTTTTTCTCTCAGTGGTCCATCTATTGTGCTCCAACTACTTTCGTTCTCTGTTTTTTCCCAGTCTTTTCACCCCATACATCCTTGTTTAAAATCTCAACTCAAAAACAAAAAAAATATTTCCTTCTCTGTTCTTATTCGTTGTTCTTATTCATTTATTCGTTCGTTCGTTCTTCACCCACATTTCCCCAGATAGTTTTCACTGTTAAACTTTAAAATGTTTAAACTTTCCCCTGAAGTACTGTATTCTGTCGTGTATTATAACACCTTTTTCTTCTTCTTCTTTAAAAGGTTGCTTTCGACTTGCTCACCAAATCTATTCATTCCAAAAAAAAATTCCATCTCTTACAGTGCCTCTTTCATACATTCCCTAAACTCTCCTGCTCTCCACCCCCCCCCCCCCCCCTCCAGCGTCCTCAAGCATATTTTTGACTCGAAGGTCACAATAAACTCATTTTGCAATAAATGTTTGTTTCCCATTAATCGTACACTTTCCAAAATCCAATCTCACCCCTCCCCTCCAAATCCTCCCCATCACTCCTCCCCTCCAAATCTTCCCCACCACCCCTCCCCTCCAAATCTTCCCCATCACCCATCCCTTTCAAATCTCCCCCCTTGCCCCTTCCCTACTAAACTCCCACCACCCTTCCCCTCCAAGACTCCCCCTCACCCCTCCCCTCAAAGACTCCCCCCTCACCCCTCCAAATCTCCCCCATCTCCCATCCCTTTCAAATCCCTCCCCTCCTAAACTCCCCCCTAACCCCTCCCCTCATAAACTCCCCCCTTGCCCCTCCCCTTCAAATCTCCTCACCCGCTTTTCTTCTCCATTTCCCCCCTCTCACCTCTCCTCCTCAAAGCGTCCTCCCCGCTTCTTCCCCCTTCCAACTCTCACCTCCATCTCCCCCAACCTTCTGCCTCGCTCTTCTCCCCTCCTCAAATAACACCTCACTGTGCCTCACCCAATCACCATCAAACCTTTTGTCCACCCCATCCTTCCCTTTCTCAGAGCTATTCTGAAATCTCTGACACACCTCCAACAGCTCTCCCTACCTCTTCCTCCTCTTCCACTTCCGCATCTTACCCTACCCCTCTCCCCCCCCCCCTGTTCTGTATCCGATGCCCCCCTTCCTCTTCATTAACCGTATGGACCTCAAACATCCGGGGCCTTCGTTCAAACTTAACTGATCTCTCCATACAGGTTGCTTCTGACAAACCAGACGTGATCTGCTTAACAGAAACTTTCCTTCTTCATGATGTCTCCGATTCCTTAGCATCTCTCCCGGGTTACTCCCTCCTCCGGTATGACAGACGTGAGCCTCGTCCTGGAGGTGGGGTTGCTATCTTTATCACAAACTATCTTTCTCACTCGCCCTGCACTGCCCTCTCTCCACCTCACCCCCAGGAATACCTCTGGCTACGTCTTCCCCTTCACTCCCACCTCATGTTCACATGTGTGTTGTACCGTCCACCAAACAGTGATGACTCCATCTACATCTCGCTGTCTGATAATATGGACCAACTTCTATCTACTCATCCCAACTCTCTCTTCCTCATATGTGGTGATTTCAATTGTCACCATGCCAGTTGGCTGGGTGTGGGTACCTCTCTCACCAGCCATGGCTCCTCAGCAAAGGACTTCTGCAACTCACTGGGACTGACACAATCTGTCAATTTCCCGACGTGGATCTCAGTCAACGGAGCATCTTCTCTTCTGGACTTGGTTATGACTAACTTCCCTGAAAATGTCTGCTGCTCTTCTTCTGCTCCAATCGGCTCATCTGATCATGTGCTTGTTAAAGTGGACATCTCTCTGACCATTCTCAGGGAGCCTCCTCAGCGTCGACGAGTCTGGCATTTCACTCAGGCCAACTGGCTCGCTCTTCATGCAACCATCAATTATCTGGACTGGTCTCCCATCTCTACCACCTCTGACATCAACTCATCCTGGGAATTCTTCCAAAGTAAATTGCTCTCTCTCATGCACAGATTTATCCCATCTCGTCTTCAGTTGTCATACCCCTCCTCCCGTCCATGGTACACGGAATCTTGTGGTGAGGCTGTTGCCCAGAAACAACTTGCCTTCGTCTCCTGGAAAGCAAATCCAACGGAAGGACATCTCATTTCCTTTCACAAAGCCCGAAAGAAGTGTGTGTCCACCCTCAGGGGAGCCAGCAAACAATATCTCTCCGTTCTCAAGACCGAACTCTCTTATCTGTCTCCCTCTTCCAAATCCTGGTGGCGTCTGGTCAAATCTGTTTCTGGTGTTTGTTCCCCCTCCATCCCCTCCCTTACCTCAAACGGCTACACAGCTGACTCCGCACGTTAAAAAGCTGAATGCCTCAACTCTGTGTTTGCCTCTAAATCTTGTGTCCCAAACCCATCTCTCTCTGTACCCACCGTACCCAGTCGTACCCAGCTGCTCCTGGACTCTGTGTCCTTTCCTCCTGACAAGGTGGAAAAGTTTCTGTCAACCCTCGACTCTGATTCTGCAACTGGACCTGACCGCATCAGCCCACGGGTCCTAAAATCCTGTTCTTTCGCTCTTTCACTCCCTCTCTCTAATCTCTTCACCCTCTCTTTTGCTCAAGGTCAACTGCCATCTGCTTGGAAATGAGCCAACATCACCGTTTTACACAAAAAGGTGCAAAAACAGATCCTAGTAACTACAGACCAATCAGCCTTCTCCCAATCATCAGCAAAGTCATGGAATCCATCATTGCTTCGGATATGAAATCTTTACTCTTCTCCAATGGCTTGATCTCTGATCATCAATTTGGTTTCAGACCAGGTCACTCTACTCTGGACATGCTGCTTCTGCTGTCTCAACAATGGATGGAGGTCCTCCCAAAACTGGAAATTAGAGCTGTCTCCCTCGATATATCACGTGCCTTTGATACGGTCTGGCACCCCGTTCTGCTCACCAAACTCTCCTCCTTTGGTATCCATGGAAATCTCCACGCATGGCTGGCGGACTTCCTCTCTAGTCGTAGTCAACGTGTGGCCCTGAATGGGTTTCTCTCATCTCCTCTTCCTGTTCAGGCTGGAGTTCCCCAAGGCAGTGTTCTGGGCCCTGTGCTTTTTCTGGTCTTCATCAATGATATCTCCGACTCTCTTGAAAATCCTCTCTATCTCTTTGCTGATGACTCCACTCTCTGCCGCTCCATTCCTCATTCCTCAGATCGGAAGTCTGCAGCCTCCTCACTCTCTGCAGAACCTGGACAAAATCACTGACTGGGCAAACAAGTGGAACATGTCTTTCAATCCTGACAAACCTCACTCTCTTACGATGTCTCTCCGAAAAGACCGACTGGACAACCCTCCCATCCACTTTCTGAATAATCCTCTCCAAGAAGTTCTGTCACTCAAGCTTTTGGGTCTCACTATCTGCCATGATCTTTCCTGGGAAAACCACATTTCAAATCTGGCCTCCAAAGCCAGTCGCCGACTGGGCATCCTCCGTCGTGCTAAGTCCTTCCTTGGCACACCTGAGCTCCTCACCACATACAACAAGGCTTTCATCCACAGCTCAATGGAATACTGCTCTCCCCTCTGGGCTGGTGCTCCTGCCTCACACCTAGCTCGTCTTCACGCTGTTGAAACTAAAGCGTTCAGAATCATTGGAATCTCCCGTGATGAAGCTACCTCCGAGGGCCTTTCACTTACTCACTGCAGGCAGGGGTTGGTGGTCTTTTTGTCTTCTACCGACTCCTCTTCGGCCTTGCACCTCCAGCTCTCTCTGGGCTCTGTCCCCCAAATATTCCGAAAGGTCGCACAAGATCTGCCTGCAACCCTCTTATGGTTAAACTGCCAAAATCAAGACTCTCTGCTCACCTTCACCCTTTCATTCCTCTTTTCTCCCGCCTCTGGAACAAACGCCCCCACTCCCTTCAATCCCACTCCTCCCTCCAGGTCTTTAAAACAGCTGTTCACCACCATCTCTTATCTTCCCCCATCCAAAACCTTGATCTGTTCTACCCCCGCTAATTTCACCCCAAATCCTCTTTTTTGAAATACCAACTTCTTTCCTGGAAGTCCTTGTGTTTATACTTCTCCCACCCCCTTCCCACGCCGCCTCCCCCCAAGCCCTCTCCCTCCCACACATTGCCGATGTCCCTCACAAATGTTGTGTTTTTGTGCTTCCCCTTCTCTCCCCATTTTGTCTACCGCTCCCCTTTTTATACACTTTGTTTGTTTGTCTGTTTGATTTGTTTGTGTGATAAATGTTAGCTTTCACGAGCCTCGATTATGTATACAAAAAAAGAAGAAGAAAAAAAAAAGAAGTTCCCACTGCCTTCCAGACAGAGTTTTCCACCCCGAAGGGTAGAGAAAATTCAGTTCAGCCTCAACTCTCTCGGCAACAGGCCCAGATGGTATCACCAACTGTGTTCTCAAATACTGTTCTGCTGTTCTCCCTTTTCAACTTGTTTCTTGCATTAGGTCGCAAACACATCGGCTTGGAAGACATCCAACAACACTCCCATACAGAAGAAGGGTGAAAAATGAGATTACCCACACGTTTCACTGAAAGAGCTGCTGCATGTGCGCCCCGAGACGCATCTTGGATGAGATCGCCAGAATGCAGGTAAGAATGTATGATAAAGGTGGTATTCAAATCGGGGGTTTACTAGTGCGGTATACATACACGTTTCACAGGCCCATAGAATGTTGCGTTGAGGTCAGCTGAGCCCATGTGATGCTGCAAAGTGAGTTGTCGCCCACTGTGCTTTGCCAGATAAAACCTACAGTAATCGACGAAAAAGAGAACAATTTTTTTTTTAAGAAACAGAAGAAACATCAGGCAAATGAGAACATGGTTATGATGACAGCACAAACGGAAAAAAACATCCATGGAAACAAAAAAATCATTTATCAAATGTCCACTCAAATCGTGGTTTCGTTACTCAACGAGGGTGTTCAGTTTTTGTATTGAAACGTAGGTGATATAACGAAACCCACCCTTCACGAGTTCCAAACTGAACCGTCTGATTTCTACTAGAGCCCAATCGATGCCACATTTTTGGGTCCATTGGAGAGAGTACTTTGTAATTATAGAGCTGTGGAATAAATGCCTTTTATTGTGTTCAAGCCTTCAAGTTTCGCAAATGATGAATTGCGAAAGATGATGGGAATAGAGCCTGTGATTGATGCTGTGAAGAGGAACAGGTTGAGATGGTTTGGTCATGTGTTGAGGAAGGATGAAAGTGACTGGTTGAGAAGAGTGATGGAAATGAATGTAGAAGGAAGTAGAGGACGGGGAAGACCGAGAAAGACGAGGCTAAAGATGGTCGAAGAAGAAATGCGGGCAAGGGGGTTAGCAAGGAGAGATGCAGAAAATAGGGCAAAATGGAGAAGATTGTCATGGGGACCGCAAGGCTAACCCCCACCCTAGCAGGGAAAATGGCCTTAAAATGCATGTTGTTGTTGTTGTTGTTGTCGTTGTTGTTGTGTTCAAGCCAAATACGGTTTGTTTTTTTTCTCCAATGTTTAGGCTCGTGGAGAAGTATTTGCTCAAAAAAGACGATTCACTGATCCTTTTATTCAGAAGATATACCCACAACTTTATCAAAAACTTCACACCTTTCCAGGTGTCAGGTCTGAGGGACCTGGGGAACATAAGAGTAAACTTTTGAAAAGCAAAATTGTTTTTCATTTTTATTCTTTTGTGAACAAAGTTGACACTAATTGGGAGTATTTGCTCAAAAAAATGATTCATTGATCCAAATCTACAAATGGGTGGGGATAGGTAGTCCAACATAAAGACCTCCGTATGTCTTTCGGGTCAGGTCCATATTTCATGGCATCACACCCACCTGCGGAACACCTCAAAGGCATGGCGAGAAGCATGAGGGACGTTGCACTTTGGCGTGGCAGCTTGCGTAGGCCAGTAACCGGTCGTGAGCACACGTACGGTCAGATCTACTCCGTGCAGCGACGTCTACACCAAATACAAGTATATTGCGCATCCACCGCAATGCAAAAAGACCTTTCACCTACTTATCCACAAACAACATCCCCTCGCATCCCACATCCCACTCCAATTAAGTAGACACATTGCTTTTGTACACACCATTTAAGGGGCAGGTTGAGATCAGAAAGGAATTGCAAGGTAAAAGGAGTGAACAAAATGGATAGACAATAGCATTGTCAACTAAAAACAGCCATTAAATACAATAATAATAAATATTCATAAACAATTTCCCAATGCATCACACTCTGACAGAGCATTGGTTCTGCCAAAGCAGTTTCTAGGCCAGCGTCATGCTGAGTGGTTTGCCATCTCTCTCCCAGTAGTAGTTAGGGCAGAGATATGTTCATGGTGCTGGCGATGAGAAAAGGACACAGTGGGATCTTTAACGTCCACCAACAAATTCCGGCAGACAGGATGCCCAGTTGACTTCCCCTCCCTATTCCATCTCCAAGCACGACATGATGTCATCGCCAGGCGTCAAAGGCCCGTCGTGCCTGGCGATGGGCCGAAAGGGCGTGCCCAGTTTTCACTCCGTTTGTTTGTTTGTCCGGGAGATATCTCAGCCATTCTTTGAGCTAGGAAGCTGAAATTTGGGCACAATAGTGAGCAAGTGCTTTGACTATAAATGGTATTTTTGATTTATTGATAAATCAATTAATCGATTAGTTAATTTTTCGATTAATTACTTGGGTAATTAATTTTCAAAAAGTTCTAGATTTGGATGAAACCGGTTTAGGTATGCTATTAGTCAATCGATTAAGAAATTAATTATTTTACGATTATTATTTATATATTTTAATTACGAAATTAATCAAGCAATTATTGTACACCTCCCCTCGGAATTCCATTTCCAAGTGCTGCAAGGCGGCATTGCCGGGCGCTGGAGGTGCCCCGGCAATGTCGCGCTAGAGGATATTATTTATTTATTTGGCATGGGGTGGTGTACTTTGAATGGAGCTGTACTTGCATATATATTTGAAGATAATGTCAAGACTCATGGAGGAGATAGAACATAAAATGGAGCAGAGTATAATCGAATGAAAGGAACAATGGGGATAGAAAGAGGATATGAGGGACAAAATAGAGGGAGACTTGGAGAAATAAAGGATGTGGGGAAGAATGAGTGCTATGGGAGAGCACATGGAGTGAGCAAGATAGATACAGCTGCAAATTTCCATGAAGGAAAAAAGGGAAACTTAGAACGAGGAGGGCTTGGGAAGAGTCAATAGGGATAGAAAAGATCATGGTTTTGGATTGGGGATGACTGGAGATGGTGGTGATCAGCTGTCTTGAACATTTGGAGGGAAGAATGACATTGAAGAGAATGTGGAAGTTAATTCCAGAGGAAAGGGGGGCGGGGGGGAAGAGGAAAGAATGAGTGAAGGTGAGTAGTGATCCTGGATTTAGGTAGTTTCACCAAAAGGGGGTTGATGGTGGACTGAGTGTGCCATGCAGAAACCTGGAGAGAGGGGAGAGGTGGACAAAAAAATAAATAAATCGGAAAGGGCAGAGGTTGGAAAACCAATGAGGAGGCGAGAGAAGACAGAAGTGACCACCAAGCTGTCTGCGATGTGAAGGTGACAGGCCCATAGACTCACCTTCATCCTTGGTTTCTACGGCATCAGGCTGAGCTAGGTGTGAGGCAGGAGAGCCAGCCCAGAAGAAAGAGCAGTACTCCATCAAGTTGCGGATGAAGACCTTGTGGATAGGAGTTCTGTTGTGCCAAAGAAGGACTTTGTATGACGGAGGATGCCTAGACTGGCATTGGAGGCCAACTTTGAAATGGGGGTTCCCCAAGAAAGATCATGGTTGATAATGAGACACAGAAGTTTGATTGACCTGACATCCTCAAGAGTTTTGTGAGAAAGTAGATAGTGAAAGTGTGAGATTTGTCAGGATTGAAAGACATATTCCAAGTGTTTGACCAACTTGTAATTTTATCAAGGTCTGAAGAGAGGGAAGAGGCCACAGCTTGCCTGTCTGAAGGTTGAGGGATGTCACGGCAGAGGGTGAAGTCATCAGCAAATATATAAAGAGGATTTTCCAGAGATCATTGATGAAGATCAGGAATAGGACTGGGCTGAGAACACTGCCTTGGGGTACTTCAGCCTATGAGCCCCAACCTTTACTCAAACGTCGCCTCATCTGTTGTACACCGCTCCTTTCCTATTACATCTCCAGGTGCTGCAAAACGTCATTGCCGGGCACCGAGGGTGCTCGGCAATGACGCACGCTGAAAGGCAGTACTCAGTTTTCACTCTGGTTGTTTGTTTGTTTTCTTTCTTGGTTGTCCGGGCGATATCTCAGCCATCCTTTGAGCTAGGAAGCTGAAATTTCGGCACAGTAGTGATCAAGTACTTTGTCAAAAACAGTATTTTTTGTTTTTTGATTTATCAATTAATTGAGGAGTTATTTAATTATACATTTCCTTTCTCTTCTGGGCATTATCTCAGGCACCTTTTGAGTTAGTAAGCTGATATTTGGGCATGCCAATGACCAAGTGATTTGGCTGAAAAGGCTATTTTTGATTTATTGATTAATCAATTATTCAATTAATTATTTAATTATTCGATTAATGACTTCTTTTTTTTCTTTTTAGTTACAGATTCAGATGAAATGGTGGTGGTTTATGTGTTCTCTGAGCCAATTGATTAACTATTTAATTTTTTGATGATTTTTTTTTTTCATTTCATTATTAATCATTTATTTATTTTCTTTCATCTGGGCAATATCTCAGGCACCTTTTGAGCTAGGAAGCTAATATTTGGACATGACAGTGACCACGTGATGTGGCTATAAAGGATATTTTTGATTTATCGATTAATCATTTAATCGATTAATTATTTATTGATTAATCAATTCATTATTCAATTTTTTATTAATGACTTATTTAATTCAATTTCTAAAAGATACATCTTTGGATGAAACACTCGTGGTTTAGTTATGCTATGAGCCAATTGATTAAGAAAATATTTTATCATTTATTATTGATTTTAATTATGCAATTAATCAATCAATTATTGTACACCTCTCCCTCCAAATACAGTCTCTATGAGCTGCACTGCGGTATTCCCGGGCGCCAGAGGCAATGCCGCGCTGGAGGATATTTAATTATTTGGTGTACTTTGAATGTATGTGTACTTGTTTTTTTTTATTGCTAGGCAACGGGCAGCAAACTCAATATTGTTAGGCAACGCTTGAATGTTTATGGAAGGATCACATCGTCCGCTTTACTTGGGTGTTTATTTGAGGTCTTACAGGAGCCACATTGTTGACGTAGACTTGAACAAACCATGATAAATCAGCCAATTGTACAGGGTGTCTCAAAATCCATGTCACCCATGTCACTGCTAATAATTCTGCCAATATTAATGTTCTTGTTCTTTTTTTCAGATTTGAAGAGAGGAGACCATAACAACTAATAATTATCAATCAAAATGCCTTGGACAAAGGAAGAAAAACTATTTTGCGTCACTACTTATTTGGAGACGAAATCATTCAAAACGGTGCAAGCAAAATTTCGCAGGAAGTTCAACTTCAACAACAATCCCCAGAAAAACCAAATTTATCGTTGGGCACACAAATTTCAAGCCACTGGATCAGTAAACAACCTCAACAAGAAGGCAGAAACACCCAGTTCTGGCAGGAAGCTGACTGCAAGATCTCCTGACAATGTGAATGCGGTGAGACATTCTGTCGGAAGGAGCCCGAAAAAGTCCATCCGAAGACGTAGCCAAGAGCTGGGTCTTTCACGTGCGTCAGTGCAAAGAATCTTGATCAAGGATCTTCAGCTGTACCCATACAAGATCCAGATCAAGCATAAACTCACACCAGCTGACATGGCAAAACGTGTTGTGATGTGCCGGTGGTTCGAGAACAAGATCGAAGAGGATCCTGACTTTCTTGATGATGTTTGGTTCAGCGACGAAGCACACTTCTTGCTCTGTGGGCATGCCAATAGCAAGAACAATGTGTTCTGGGGCACACAAGCCCCAGACGAGGTGCTTCAGAGGCCCTTGCACTCTGTGAAATGCACGGCCTGGGTGGCCATCTCAAAACATGGCATAATCGGACCGTTTTGGTTTGAAGACGCAGACGAAGAGGCGGTCACTGTCACAAAGGAGCGTTACATTGTGGTGCTCAACAAGTTCTGGAGGGGACTTGGGAGACGTCGTGGCGTGAATCGAGATGTGCAAGGGTTCCAACAAGATGGGGCAACTCCACATACAGCCAACATCACGATGGAGTGGCTGGACCACGGATTCCCTGATCGGCTGATCAGCAGGCGCCGCGAACCCGAGTGGTCTCCGCATTCATCCTATCTGAACCCCCCCAGATTTTTATCTCTGGGGGTTCTTGAAGGACCACGTGTATGAGAATCGTCCTCAATCCATTTCTGAACTGAAAGTGGCCATCACCCAGAAGATTCGTGCCATCAGGAAGGAAGAGTGTGTCAGGGTGATTGACAACTTCGCTCGTCGGCTTCAAGTGTGTCTAAAGCGCAAAGGCGGTCATTTGGAACATGTGCTCTAATAAATGTATCCTTTGAGCTAGAGACCTCAAATCTTCAGTTTTTTAATTGTTATCATATCAGCTTCCAGGAAATGTAATCTTTTTTGGAGTTTCCTGTCTGAGTAATAAATTATCATGTTAATGGGTTCCATCTATTTTGAGACACCCTGTATGTACAAGTATTTGTATAATTTATGGTGGTTGCGGTAAAATATTTACAGTCGGAATAGGTGTGGTATTTACAGCCCTCCCTCACCCCCTATCTGCCCAAGCTGGATTGACCAAATAATGTCCACAGATGGCAAGCACGTTTCTGTCAATAAAAACAAGACCAGAAATTTGCTTGACCAAATCCTAAGGCCGTTCACGCTTTCTACACTGAAAATTCAAATGTGTCACTCATGAATAAAATACCTCACAAACTTCAAATAAAAGGTGTAATGCAGACACCTCTCCAATGAAGAACACCAGAGTCGTACTCCCCCATGGCGAAGGTTAAAGGATAACCGTTTCCTTATAGCGATGAATAAATAATTTTGCAGCTTTGCGGTGTGTAGGCCGACGTGCCTCTGAACAAAGATGAACAATTACAGTCCTTTACATGACATGTGGTAAAGAAGAAAGGGGCTCTCACCCCAGAAACCTGCAGATGTTGTCGGAACTCATCCATGGTCGTGTTCGAGATGGACATGTCTTTGAACATTCCCTCAAGCTTCGACGTGAACTGGCAACCACACTCCGTCTGCACGCGTTCCCAAACGTTGCATTTTGTGGTGGCAAAACAACAACAGCACAATATTATTTTTGGTTCTTAAGAATACAAGCAAAACAATCAAGACAAGGCGACCCACCTTGTAAAAAAAATTCGTGAATAAATAAAAACATGGAGATTAGAAAAATGATTCAAGAAATGCTCTTGAACATTTATTTGAAGTGAAACCAACTGGTTTTCACAAACAATAAAATTGCCAAATGCTTAAGTACACTCACTGGCAAAACGTGTACTTACCGATATCCCCGACAGTGGATGGCGGTTATGCTGCCACCCCTGTTTGGCTGCGAGCACGATTTCTCAAAACATTATGGACTGATTCGGACGAAACTTGGTGGAGAGGTTTGGTGTGTGACGAAGACCAATAGATTCGATTTTGATGAATATCCGGACTCTAGAATTTATTAACTGATTTTTTTCACCATTGAGAGATAGCACCAAAAAACTAAATATAGCAAGATACCTCAAAATGTTGTGGATGGATTCAGACAAAACTTGGGGGATGAGTCGGTTAGGTGGCAAGAACAAACCGATTAGATTTTGGTTCAGGTCCAAATCCAGATCCGGCCTATCAGTGGGATACAAAACGTAAACTGTTCAGCCTGGCGGAGGTGTGCGCTCTACCGAGTGACGTTCTAGTTATTCACCTATTTTATTTTAATGGAAATTGCTGTATTGGGCTTCCAGAAAAGAAAATGAAATGAATTATGAATTCCAGAAAGTGACATATGACAATATATGCACTCAAGTAGGTGTATTTAAACTAGAACGACACTCTTCGACGTCACAACATCGACCAATATGCCTCCACCCACATTATTACATCATTATAATACTGGTACCAAGTTTGCTTTAAATCCATTCAGCTGTTCTCAAGTCATCACATTTTTTACCTGACATGACCTCTGACCTCTGACCCCAAAATCGAATCAGTTAATCTTTACCTCATTATAAGTACCTGCACCAAGTTTGACTAAGATCCCTTCAGCCGTTCTCAAGTTATCACGGTAACGAAAACATACCACGGACGGACGGATGGACCTGAAAACATAATGCCTCCGGCGACTTCGTCGGCGGAGGCATAAAAAAGTATAATGATAGCTATGACGATGGCAACAAAGATCCAGGTAGTGCAACTTCAAAAGAATATGCAAGCAAGTCCACCACAGGGCTGCCGAATGTGGCTGTCCGTGCAAGCCAACTGGCAGGAACTACTATCTGCTCTCTCACAAAGGGATTGGGCTGCTCTTGACACAGCATGTGGTATCGATTCTACCTGGGAATACTTCCACAAAAGTCTTCTTTCTCTCATGCACCAGTTTACCCTATCCCAAATGCAGCTATCCTTCCAATATTTACGGCCCTTCAACACTGAATCCTGTGGAGATAATCGCGGTTAAACAGATTGCTTTTTCAACATGGAAAGCATACCCGACTGAGGTTAACTTTACGTCACAATACAAGGTTATCCATTTATGTATTTTATCACAATCTCACTATCTCTCTCCGAAAGACTGGTGTTGGCTTCACGGTTAGGGTCCGGCTTGGGATACTAGGATCTTGGGTTCCCAGTCGATCGCTGAATTAACGCCAGGGGGGTGGACTCAGCCTGTCATCCTTCCAAGGTCGGCAAATTGAGTACCAGTTAACTGGTAATTCCCTGTGTGTCGCAAGAGGTGACCAACAGGGTTGGTGGTAGGAAGGGCATCCGGCCATAAAACATTGCTTCAAAAAGGGGACCACGGTGCCCAAAAAAAAGCCAACCCCTGCTCTGCGGGGGAAATTGGCCTCGAAAGGCAGTTCACTATCTCTCTCCGAAAGACCATATGGTAATCCTTCCCATCTACTTTCTTAACAATCCTCTTGACGTTCAGTCATTCAAACTCCTGGGTCTCACTATCAGCTATGATCTTTCCTAGCCTGAGGGCAAACCCCATTTCAAAGTTGGCCTCCAAAGCGAAGGCATGTCATCCGTCCGTCAGTCCGTAAACACTTGTACCGCTCCGAAACCGCTGTTGGGATTGTGACCAAATTTGGCATAAACGATATTTGCTTTGTGACTAAAGTTGGTTCACGGCATATAATTAAAAAAAATAAAAATAAAATCAGGGTGTAAGGGGGTTTTCCGGGAATCAAAGTGGATCCACATTTGACCCCCCCCCCCCCCCCCCCTCCAAATAGGAATTTGCTTTTTCCTCTGAAACTATACACACGATTTCGATGAAACTTCTCCACAACTTTCATCACCTGTGATGTACCAAAGTTTGTCACGACGTTAAAAAAAATTGAGTCCTGAAGGGGTCTATGGGAGAGGGGGGGTTAAATAACCACACCAACTAGCACTGAATGTCAATCTCCATTATATAGAACTGATGCCATATACATGACAGAGGTGATCCAAACTATCCTGAAGTGAATTGAAATTTTTGGACAAGTGATTGGGAGCAATGCATGTGGAGTTCATATTCGCGAGGTCCATGGTGACGAGGATTATGAAAGGGTGGTGTGCGTGCAGAGGTGGACAAGTAGTTCAGCAGCCATACTTTAAGCTTGGAGATCATGTTTTTCTCTGAGTCATCAGAGACACTCTTGTTGGTAAGCAGCCGGCGTGCTAAGTGCTGTTTGTAGTACCGCTCAAACACGTCCTTCTCTTGCAAAAAACGGAACAAAATCATTGCCTTATCCAAGATGGCCTCCACTTCCTGTTCTGAAAGCTGCAACACATCATGTACCACATCATCATCACACTATATAATCACAAATACTAAAAGCAAACGTTTTCCGTTACAAGTTGGCATTTATGTAGGATCAAAAGAGATTTTCTCTCCGAGAGAAAAACAGCATTGCACCAACAGGGAATGTTGTGGCCTATGCGATGAAGCAGCCAGCATACACATATGTATATTCAATGGGAAGTGACAAGATGACATCAGAACCATACAGCAAGAGTAAACCATTTCCCAACTCACACGCCATTTCTGCTGGCTGCTTTTCAAGCTTTACTCACCCCCTTCACACCTTTCTTGAGCTTATCATCAATGAAAAGGGAGAGATACTCGGGGGACCGCGCATTCAGGTTCAGGAAATGTTCAAAGTCACTCGAGATAGTCTGCTTAAATAGACGATCATTGGCAAAGGAATGCTGCAGGAAATGGTCGAACCGATCCTTGAGGTCAAGCAAACCCTGAGTGGAAGGAGAATGGGTGGGAGAATTAGAGAAAATGGTGCACTTGTGGCAATACAATACACACGAGAGATTTTCGAAGAGGTTGTGTATGATGCACCTGGCCCATTTTATGGCCGACTGAGTTAAAGCGTTCCGAAGCAGTTACAGCTTAATGATGATATGACAACATATTTGCATAACACCAAACACAAAACACAAAACTAAACAGAATGTAGCAAACGTTTTCAGACCGACAGTCTCAATACCAAAAAACCCCAAACACACGATCGTCATTGATGCGATATATTTATGTAATATCATGAGACACAGATGAGGTGCAAACTTCTGACAGAGATAAATGCTGAAGAATTACACATCAATTGCATTGTGATGTAATCAGGTGATGCTGCTTTGTGGCGAATGTTTTCACATCAGGATCAACAAACAACAACAACATGCATTTTAAGGCCATTTTCCCTGAAAGAGTGGGGGTTAGCCTTGCGGTCCCCATGACAATCTTCTCCATTTTGCCCTATTTTCTGCATCTCTCCTTGTTAACCCCCTTGCCCGCATTTCTTCTTCCACCATCTTTAGCCAAGTCTTTCTCGGTCTTCCCCGTCCTCTACTTCCTTCTACATTCATTTCCATCACTCTTCTCAACCAGTCACTTTCATCCTTCCTCAACACATGACCAAACCATCTCAACCTGTTCATCTTCACAGAATCCATCACAGGCTCTATTCCCATCATCTTTCGCAATTCATCATTTGTCTTCCTCTCTCTCAACGACACTCCGCACATCCACCGAACCATTCGCATTTCCACCCTTTCCAGCCTTCTTTGCTGGAGGTTGGCGGCAGGAAGGGCATCCGGCCATAAAACATTGCTTCAAAAAGGGGACCAAAAAAAACAACAACAACCACGGTCCCCGAAAAAGGCCAACCCCCGCTTGCGGGGAAAAATGGCCTCTAAAGGTGGGGTTTTTTTGTTTGTTTTTTTTTGCTGCTCTACATTCATGACCCATGTCTCGCTCCCATAAATCATAACACTTCTCACACATGCAGCATACACCTTTCCCTTCAGCTTCAACGACACTCCCCTCCTCATCAGCACGCCACTCAGTTCCCGAAACTTCTTCCATGCACATCTCACTCTCGGCAACCGTTGCCGAGTCTGATCCACCTTCTCCATTCAGCATGTCTCCGAGGTAGCAAAGTAGCACTTCCTGACCGCTTGCATGACAACCAATTACGGTGCACTGTGTAAACGGATGGCTGTACTATGGAGAATTTCATTTTTACACATGAGATGTGATCCTGTTGCATGATATTTGCACTTTATACCCAGTTTTTCAATACTGTATTGTAGGTACTAGTGTGACTCGGCACGTTCTGCACGCCTCACCACACGTCGTTTCAGAGGTATAGGCATCTTTGACCATTTCGGTGTCTTTTGTGTCTTCATGGTGTTTTGGGTCTTCAGGGCCATTTGAGTCTTCAGGGCCATTTGGGTCTTCAGGGCCATTTGGGTCTTCAGGGCCTTTTGGGTCTTCAGGGCCTTTTGGGTCTTCAGGGCCTTTTGGGTCTTCAGGGCCTTTTGGGTCTTCAGGGCCTTTTGGGTCTTCAGGGCCTTTTGGATCCTCTGGGTATTTTGGGTCTTCGGTGTCTTCAGGGTCTTTTGTTTCCTCTGGGTCTTTAAGAGTCTTTGGGGTATTTTGGTTCTTCAGGGTATTTTGGGTCTAAATGGTCTTTAAGGGTCTCTTCAGGGTGTTTTGGGTCTTTAGGGTGTTTTGGGTCTTCAGGGTCTTTTTGGGTCTTTGGGGCGTTTTGGGTCCTCGGGGCGTTTTGGGTCCTCGGGGCGTTTTGGGTCCTCGGGGCATTTTAGGTCTTCGAGGTGTTTTGGGTCTTCAGGGTGTTTTGGGTCTTCTAGGTCTTCAGCACCATTTGGGTCTTCAGGGTCTTTTAGATCCTCTGGGCCTTTAAGGGTATTTTGGGTCTTTGGGGGTGTTTTGGGTCTTCAGGGTGGTTTGGGTCTTCATGGTGTTTTGGGTCTTTGGGGTCTTTTGGGTCTTCAGGGTGTTTTGGGTCTGATGACTAGTAGGGTTCTTATGTCTCTCTCTCAGCAGTGGGTTCCTTCTGGGTCTCCTACCATAGAACCCCCTTTCATAGAGTTGACGACGGATGGTGTGAGTTGAAACTGTCGTACCTTGTGTCTGAAGGTCAGCTTGAATCTGTTTGGCAGTTGATCGAGGTGCTTTCTCCACCATTCAAACAATCCTTCACTGCAATCTTCAATCAAGTTTTCTCTTGTGGCCACGTCCATTGAGGTTGGCTCCAGTGCCATGGGCCTTAAACTTCCTGATAACATTGCGTACGGTGGACACAGGAACATCAAGGTCTCTGGAGATGGACTTGTAGCCTTGAGATAGTCTATGCTTGGCTACAATCTTGTGTTTGACCTCCTCAGACAATTCTTTGGTTTTCTTTCTTTTCTCCATGCTCATTGCAGTACACAGTGACACAAAACAGCAGAATGACTCCTTTTCCCTATTCAAACTGGTTGGATGAGTGATTTTTATATTGCAGGCATCTGCCACTCACCACAGGCGAGTTCAATTCCAAAGTAAAGGAGAATCACCTGCTTGAAATCTTATTATTTCTAACAACCTCTAAAAGGTGCCAATAATATTGTCTGGGCCTTTTTAGGATTTCTATTGAAATAAGTGGAATAGTGGATTTTTGTGGAATACGCTTTTCAGATTTTTTTTGTTTTGTTCCACTGCAAAGAAATACATATGTGGATACCAAAAGATATTTTAATTTCAACAATTTCCTGTAATAAATGGTGCATTATTTGAAAAAAGTGCAAGGATGCCAATATTTTTGGCCACGACTGTATGTATGTATTGCATATATGTATGTGCATGTATGTATGCATGCATGTATATGTATGTATTGCATGTATGTACATGTATGTATTGCATGTATGTATATGTATGTATTGCATGTATGTATTAGGGGGGGTTATTGGAGCCTCGACAAATTGGCGACGAGGATGGGATACGTCCGGAGAAAGGAGAGGGGAGTTCACTGCTGGGAGATGGCAAGATCATCAGGCGCCACGTAAAAAGTGAGACCTTTCTCGGTCGAAGGTGTCTTGCCGCCGTCGAGTGAATGGCTTTGCCTCGACCTGAAACACCGGCATGTATCGGAGCTGGAAAAAGCAACAGGGAGACGGACTGTCGGGAGAATTTGTTAAAGATAGGGGTTAGAATCAAGTGGCTTGGATCCGAGCACTTGCGAGTGTTTGAAAGAGGCTTGACAAACAGCCTGGCCACTCGAGACGTGTTGCGGAGTGTTTCAAAGTCCCATGCTTGGAAGATAGCCTGCACACTCGAACATGTGGAGGTCCCGCAGGAGTGTTACATTCGGATGCATTGCGAGTGTCTCTTTAAGGGACAGGCTTAAGAGATAGTCTGTACACTCACGCTCGGTGCACTCTGCTTTGAGGACTCTTGCGTGCACCCGTCAGTAGCAGGGGCAAAGACGAGAGATGCCCCTCCGTAGGCTCACGGGTTGCGAATAACGCAGCAGGGAAATTAAGGTCTGGAAATATGGAACGCGTGGACGCGTAAAAGCAAAAAGAGCAAATCAGTGTTCCCGCTGGAGGGAACGTTTAAGCGCGAATGCATTGAGAACTTGCATGAAGTGTTGCGACAAAAGAAGTGCAAAAGATGCTGCCATCAGCACGACAGGTAGTTATAACAGGGAATTCAGTCGGATCGGGCACTCAAATTAAACGTAAGGTAGGTTTTGGAATTTTGGACTGGCTGCCAGGCCATGGGACCAAAGAGGTCATAATTGTCATTAGGGGTACGCGTGCAAGTAACTGCTGAACCTATGGCATATCAATGGAAAATTTAAGATCTGTGTCCAAAATTTTGAGTGAGATATTTATGTAACTGATGCATGATGTTCCTGAAATACAGGAATGGGTGAGTGGTCACAAGCAAAGAAACGTGCTACACAGAGGAGGCCTCTCCACATCTGGCAACCAGGTACGGCATACACCCGACATCACTGTGGGTAGAAAAATGGAGACTGGCATGAAGATGTGTCCCCTTTGATTCGTGAGGATCCTTGAGGAGAATTCTTAACATCTGTCGTAACCCCCATTAAAAATGGGGAACCCGTCCAGGAATTGTTAGCAGCTAGGATAAGGGCCGCGTGCACCAAGTGCGAGGGATAATATTTTGTGAGGGAAATGCGCGCGTAGATGCTGCAGCTAAAGAGGTCACGATGTCAAATTTAGATGGGTGTGTGCGTGCTTGAGTGTGAGGGTACACGTGTACCGTGTGCAAGTCCTGCGGTACGAACGTGAGTGGCGGAGACCGAGTTGGTGAAGTTTGTATTGCATGTATGTATTGCATGTATGTATTGCATGCATGTATGCATTGCATGTATGTATGTATTGCATGCATGTATGTATTGCATGTATGTATGTGTGTATGCATGTTGAATCAAGATAATAGACTTATTGGAAAAAACATGTACCTGTATATAATCGACTGGGTTCTTTCCTTCCCCCTCCTCTGTTACAAGAGCTTTTCCCTGCTCCCGCAGGTAACCGCTCATGCACTCGCACATCGCCTTCAGACCATTTGGCACGCGTCCAAACAGCTTGTACATGCATGCCAAGTCTGTGGTGGAGGTACACAGGACAGGTAATTTGTTCAGGGTACAAGTGACATATCAGCATATTTTCACATGAATCAGGAAGTCGACAGACTTCCTATGTAGGGATGACACTGAAATTCCAGGTTTAATTAATACAACACAAATCCTCAAAAATAATCCAACAAGATACAAACCTATGAAGTATCTATCAGTTGTTTATGGAGGATTTCACATCCAGTAACACCCATTGAACTTCTGGGCAGCATTGTTGAGCTACAAAACTGAACAACACAAAATAACCTGTTTGTAATTCCTCTTATTCTTCTTTTCAGACAGCCGAACTCAAAACTAGTTTAACCTAAGTACTTGGTTTAAACACAAATCCACTACATTTTATAGTCTGAAAATCCATGACTACTAGAACTTTTTCATAAGTGGAAAGGATTCCACAAAGTAAGCAAAATTACTTAACTACGCAGAACAATATGATTGGAAACAAGAGGTAGGCGGGACCAATCAGCCATGGTGGGGGCGGGGCTGCGGTGACAATTGCCCGAGGGAAATCACACCTTTGTTGTTGGCCTTGATATCTCAAAAGCCTTTGACAGAGTTTGGCATTGGGGTCTGAATCCAAGCTTCCCTCTTTCGACTTTCCTCCTTCAGTCTGCTCTCTCATGTCGAGCTTTCTCTCCGACCGCTCTATCTCTGTAATATTGTTGATTGTTCAACATCTTCCTCCTTCCCTATCAACAGTTGTGTCCCTCAGGGTTCTGTACTGTCTCCAACACTCTTCCCTCTTTTCAATCAATGACCTTCTTTATTCTACAAATAACCAAATGCACTCTTATGCTGATAACTCGGCATTACATTCCTCCACGTTTTCCCACTCTGCCCCATATTCCCACACTTTATCTACATCTCATTTCATCACAGTCACCTCTTCAAATTTGGATTTGGACAAGATTTCCCAGTGGGGCAAATGTAATCAGGTTCAATTCAATGTTTCTAAAACTCAATTTCTTCCCATCTCTCTCTCTAAAACTCTCACCTCTCCAATCTCCTTTGCAAACTCCACAATTACATCATGTGATACAATAAACCTACTAGGTATTACCGTAACATCAAATTTATCCTGGAATCCACACATTACACAAATAGCCAAGTCTGCCTCAAAGAAACTATGAGTCCTGTTCGGATAACTCTGTCTTCTACCGACTCCTCTCCGGCCTTGCTCCCCCAGCTCTGTCTGTGCTCTGTCCCCCAAATATTCCGACAGGTCGCACAAGATCTGCCTGCAACCCTCTTATGGTTAAACTGCCAAAATCAAGACTCTCTAGTCACCTTCACTCTTTCATTCCTCTTTTCTCCCACCTCTGGAACAAACTCCCTCACTCTATTCAATCCCACTATTCCCTCCAGGTCTTTAAAACAGCTGTTCACCACCACTCAACAGTTGCTTCAACTACATAAATTATTGATTCATCCTTGTATGGAGTACTGCTCACATCTGGGGAGGTTCTAGCTCCACATACTGACTGCACAGAATTGAATCCAAAGTAATCAGACTTTTCAACTCTCCCAATCCGATCTCAAAACTCGACCAACTCGAATTACGCCACAAAGTTGGCTCTCTTTCTCTTTTCTACAGATATTACTTCGGGTTCTACTCCCAAGAACTTGCTGCTTGTGTACCTCCGCCATTACCGAGACCACGGAATACTCGACAAGCCGCGACATCACATGATTAGTGTGTGGCCATTGGCAACTCAGGGGTGGTTCGTTATGGTTTGTTTCTTCCCCAACATTGCCAAACTATGGAACTCTTTCCCTTTTCATGTACGTAAGGGTTGTTAGGGTTACGACCTTCACCTTTTCAAAAAGCTGATTTTTTTTTAATTCCTCAAAAACTCTTGGACTATTCTCCCTTTCTCCACTTTTCTATCAATGCAGCCCTTTTATTTCAGGCTTGGCCTCAATGAGGACTATACAGTCCATGACTGGAGCCTTCAACGTAAAAAAAAAAAAAAAGGATACAGAGAGACTGGGACACACACACTTGCAGGGAACAACCATAATTCAAAGAAAATCATTTGCAAGGAACAACTATAATTCAAAGAAAGATGTTGGGGTGGTTTCACATGATCATTTCTTTTGACCATCTCTACCTTGTTTACATACTATTTTGCATACCATCCCGACATCATTTTACTGTTTTTTGTTTTTTTCCCCACCACCAAAGGTGGATGGAGGTTATGTTTTCACCCCTGTCTGTTTGTCTGTCTGTGAACAAGATATCTCAAAAGGTTGTGGATGGATTTGGATGAAATTTGGCAGAGAGGTAGCGTATGTGACAAGGACAAAATGATTCGATTTTGGGGAAGATCCGGATTCAGATACGGCTAGTAGAATGTTTTAAGTGATTCTTCACCATTGGGAGATGGGGCTAAAACCGATACATAGCAGGATATGTCAAAAAGTTGTGGATGGACTTAGACGAAACTTGGTGGACCGGTTGGGTGTGTGACAAGGACGAATCGATTCGACTTTGGTGAAGATCTGAATATGGATTCGGATACGAGATTTATTTAATTTTAAAGTGATTCTTCAGCATTGAGAGATAGGGTGAAAAGCGAAACATCGGGTGAAAACACGATATTTAAAAAAATTGTGAACGGATTATGACTAAACTTGGTGGACAAGTTGGTTAGGTGACAAGAACTAGCCGATTAGATTTTGGTTCAGGTCCGACTCCAGATCTGGCCTATCAGTGGGATACAAAACATTGTTCAGCCTGGCGGAGTTATGTCTCGCATGGTATGCCGTTCTAGTTACTCTCGCCTGAGGAGAGGGTATTGCATTTAAGTCCGTTTGTTTGTTTGTCTGTGTCTGTTTGTTTGTCCGCACAAAATAAATATGATTTTCTCTGCAACCGTTGGTCCGATTGACAGGAAATTTTCAACATAGGTGCAACTCCACCTGTAGATTATATAAATTATAATGACATCATACGTCACGTGGTATGGCCGCCCTCTTGGAAAAACTGAAAAACTTTGCACCTCTATATCTCCAACAACGTTGCATAGAAAAAATTGAGACATGGCTCATTGTAAAGAACTCTCCATGGGGAATAGAATATGTTAATGATGATGTCATAGGTGCCTCCAATATGACGTCATAATTCGACAAGTACAAAACTTCATCCGATCAAGATGAAATTTATTGTGTCATCTAGGGATAAATTGGTGGAGAAAAAGAAAATGGTCACGTGGTTTGGCCGCCATCTTGGAAAAACCAACAAATTTGCACCTCCATATCTGAAAGCGCTGCACAGAAAAAATTGAGACATGGCTCATTGTAAAGAGCTCTCCATGTGGAATAACATATGTTAATGATGATGTCATAGGTGCTTCCATTATGACGTCATAATTAGACAAGTACAAAACAATATCCAATCAAGATGAAATTTCTTGAGCGTCATCTAGGGATAAATTGGTGGAGAAAAAAAAGAAAGAAAAAAGACGTCATCAGTCACCTGGTTCGGCCGCCATATTTGTTTTTGACACAAAAGCCTTAAAAACCACTGAGAACACATCCTGGCAAGGGTCGGTAATCTCTGATTGCTCTTTGTTGTTTATAATGTTTTTTAAAATCACTTATTATAATTTACAGACAGCAGAAAAAAAATCAACAGTATCTGGGATTTTAAGTGAGGATATGTGCACCCTGAGCTA
Organism: Myxine glutinosa; assembly: GCF_964187855.1. Taxonomy (NCBI): domain Eukaryota; kingdom Metazoa; phylum Chordata; class Myxini; order Myxiniformes; family Myxinidae; genus Myxine; species Myxine glutinosa. The sequence goes on from NC_136273.1 coordinate 6,721,532, forward strand.
GCTATGTACTCAGAAGGGAATAACAAGCAGGGTTTATTTTTTTTTCATATACAAGATCGAGGCTCGTGTAAGAGCTAACATCACAAAAAAAAAAAAAAACTGGACACACAAAACATACAATAAAGGGAGCAGGAGAGAAGATGGGGAGAGAGAGGGAAGCACACAAGTACAACAGCAGAGCACAGGGACAACGGAAGATCTGTGAGAAGGAGAGGGCTTGGGGGAAGACAAGAGATGGTGGTGAACAGTTGTTTTAAAGACCTGGAGGGAGGAGTGGGATTGAAGAGAGTGAGGGAGTTTGTTCCAGAGGCAGGAGTAAAGAGGAATGAAGATGAGCAGAGTCTTGATTTTGGCAATTTCACCAGAAGAGGGTTACTGGCAGATCTTGTGCGACCTGCAGGAATATTTGAGGGACAGAGCACAGATAGAGCTGGGGGAGCTAGGCCAGATAGGAGCCGGTAGAAGACAGAAAGACCACCAACCTGCCTGCGGTGAATGAATGAAAGGCCCTCTGAGTTAGCTTCATCACGGGAGATTCCAATGATTCTGAAAGCTTTGGTTTCAACAGCGTGAAGGCAAGCTAGGTGTTAGGCAGGAGCACCAGCCCAGAGGGGAGAACAGTATTCTATTGAGCTGCGGATGAAAGCCTTGTATGTGGTGAGGAGCTCAGGTGTGCCAAGGAAGGACTTCGCACGACAGAGGATGCCCAGTCGGCGACTGGCTTTGGAGGCTAGCTTGGGAATGTGGTTTTCCCAGGAAAGATCATGGCAGATAGTGAGACCCAAAAGCTTGAGTGACAGAACTTTTAGGAGAGGATTGTTGAGAAAGTAGATGGGAGGGTTGTCCAGTCGGTCTTTTCGGAGAGACATAGTAAGAGTGTGAGATTTGTCAGGATTGAAAGACATGTTCCACTTGTTTGACCAGTCTGTGATTTTGTCCACGTCTGCAGAGAGTAAGGAGGGTGCAGACTGCCGATCTGAGGGATGAGGAATGGAGCGGCAGAGAGTGGAGTCATCAGCAAAGAGATAGAGAGGATTTTCAAGAGAGAAAGAGAGATCATTGATAAAAATAAAAAAAGCACAGGGCCCAGAACACTGCCTTGGGGAACTCCAGCCTGAATAGGAAGGGGAGATGTGAGAAACCCATTCAGGGCTACACGTTGACTACGACCAGAGAGGAAGTCCACAAGCCATGCGGGGAGATTTCCATGGATACCATAGGAGGAGAGTTTGGTGAGCAGAGCGGGGTGCAGACAGTATCGAAGGAATGTGATATGTCAAGGGAGACATCTCTAATTTCCTGTTTGGCATTGAGGACCTCCATCCATTGTTGAGACAGCAGAAGCAGCATGTCCAGAGTGGAGTGACCTGGTCTGAAACCAAATTGATGATCAGAGATCAAGCCATTGGAGAAGAGGAAAGATTTGATATCTGAAGCAATGAGGGATTCCATGACTTTGCTGATAATTGGGAGAAGGTCGATTGGTCTGTAGTTGCAAGGATCTGTTTTTGCACCTTTTTTGTGTAAAGCAGTAATGTTTGCTGATTTCCAAGCTGATGGCAGATGACCTTGCGCAAAAGAGAGGGTGTGAAAGAGCGGCAGAGCAGGATTTTAGGACCAGTGGGCTGATGCCGTCTGGTCCAGTTGCAGAATCAGAGTCGAGGATTGACAGAAACCTCTCCACCTTGTCAGGAGAGAAGGACACAGTCCAGGAGCAGCTGGGTACGACTGGGTACGGTCGGTACAGAGGCACGGGTTTGGGACACAAGATTTTGAGGCAAACACAGAGTTGAGGCATTCAGCTTTTTCACGTGTGGATTCAGCTGTGTAGGCGTTTGAGGCAAGGGAGGGAATGGAAGGGGAACAAACACCAGAAACGGATTTGACCAGACGCCACCATGGTTTGGAAGAGGGAGACAGGTTTGAGAGTTTGGTCTTGAGAGTGGAGAGATATTGTTTCCTGACTCTCCTGAGGGTGGACACACACTTGTTCCAGTCTTTGTGAAAGGAAATGAGATTGATTTCCTTCCGTTGGATTTGCCTTCCAGGAGGTGAAGGCAAGTTGTTTCAGGGCAACTGCCTCACCACAAAATTCTGTGTACCATGGATGGGAGGAAGGGTATGACAACTGAAGACGAGATGGGATAAATCTGTGCATGAGAGAGAGAGCAATTTACTTTGGAAGAATTCCCAGGATGAGTTGACATCAAAGGCAGTAGAGATGGGAGACCAGTCCAGATGATTGATGGCTGCTTGAAGACCATGCCAGTTTCAACTGGCTCAGTTTAATCTCAGTTTCAACTCTAACTTTGCAAAGACACAACAGTAAACACTTCATGGTGAAAAGGTGAGTGGTTGGTGGGTTCACTAAGCATGTTAGACTGGCTTCTTACTCTGGTAATAACCAACATCCTCCAAGCTAACAAATATCGCACATATCTATAAACTTTGATGACCAATATCTGTCATTTAAATTGCCAACCTAAAGTATGTGTGATGAATGTAGACAGGATGGGGTCAACGGTTATTCACAAGGGAAAATTAAGCGAGGGATCACCAGGAGTCATTTCTTTTGGACTCAACACACACCTTCTGTCTTGCCATGCTTAAGCATGTGCACCAAGCCTGAGTTCTCCATCTCCACTATGGTTTTCATGTGTTTTGAGATCAGTTCCTCCTCTACAACACGCACGATTGGCTCCTCTGTGGACTTGTCGAGGTAGTGTACGGCACGCTCCGTTTCCTCCGTAATGCGTGCTTCCACCTTTTTGATGTACACCGATGCACTGTTCTCTGCCAAGAACTTCTGGCTCTCCACCTGTGTAATTGTAATGTGCAATAGTTATTAAGAATACAAATAATGTGTCAAATCACAGGCAATCTTCAGAATAAATATGCAGAAACAGTCAAGGAATATAAAATAAATAGCACATCAATAGCATAAATAACAAATATCACAAGTTTGCAATTGCACATCAATGTGTATTCAGGTCATGACCTGCACCCCTTCACCGTGCCCGTGAGGGTGCAGCACCGATTTACGTTTTTCGCATCTACTGCTAGCTTGGGCTAGAAAATACAGCTCCACCAAACTTAGCATTCTTGCAGGGTTCCCAGAAGGAACAGGTACTTAATAATGATTTTAAAGCACACAACAATATACAGTATATATTTTTTATTCCTCATGACCAGTCTGCGGTGTAATGGTTACAGCATCTGCTCCGAGTCTGGGAGGTCGGTGTTTCAAACCCCGAATGAGTAACACCAAAGACATTAATAAATAGCACCGGATGGGCTGAAGGTCATCTCTTGAGGTTTTGGTTCAGACCTCTGCTGATTTGGGAGGACACCCTGGGAAGTCCCCCGATACGAAATAGAAAAATCTAAGACCAAGTGATCCTATGAACCATCGAGTAGGACTATCAGTATTCAGAGCAATCGGTTGGTAAATAAGGGGGAAGGGATCCAGGCTTTCACGGAGTAACCCTCTTCCCTCCCCCGCCCCTCCCCAATGACCCCCTCTTCACCCCCGTGGGGGCGCCTATGACCTGAAATCGAAAAATGGAAGCCTGAACGATGGTGTAGGCCATCGAGTAGAAGGGCTGCAATCATTTCAGAGCAATTTGTTGGTATACAAGGGATGAATACGGATCCGAAGTTTGCGGGGCAACCCCACATGGGAGCCCCCAAGATCCAAAATCGACAAATTGAAGCCTGAACGATTGTGCGGCTACTTTATTGTATTCCTGGGTCAAGTTTCAGAACAATCATCCTGGTGATGGGGGAGGAGTTGTAAAAACAACATAAAGTTAACGGACAAACGACCGGACGGACAGACAGCATCATGACCCATTTTATCATGTTAATGGACAAACGACCGGGCGGATAGACAGCATCATGCTCATCTCTGAGAATCTAGATGAGATGACCTAAAAAGATCATCATCATTCCCATACTAGTCACAGAGTATCAAGGCACTCATGATAAGTTGTGAAAGCTGCTGGCTAAAACCCAACCTGAGACAGCTTCTTACTCTGTTGCAGGATTTTAACATTTGACCAGGCGACTAGCACACAATGGCCTATTCACAAAAGACATTCTGGAAATGTGTCTGAACCTTATAGAATAAAAAACTGGTTGGCCAATTTCCCTAAAATTTGGCATACCTGCTCGAGGTACCCAGGGTCCATAAAATACCTTTGCCCCACCTCCCGGGGGTAAGAAGTGTTTCTTGGTAAAAAAAAATTATTGAATAATACTATTTTACATCACCAATTAAATCTTACCATCCATTATTTACAGCAACTGGCTTGGTCTCAATTTTGGCCAACAGAAAACTAGGACCTGCTGTAGATAGGTGTAAATAGAGGACCAATGGTCCTGTAGCTCACCTGGCTAGTTGCCTAAAAGTGGAGTGAAGGATGGATGGGGGTAAAAATAAGAGCTCGATATCGAAAACATTTTATGTCAGGTAGTATTGACGTGATGTTCACAGTAGTGCACCTCACTGCTGTCTCTGAGCCTTAGTTTGAGATATTGCCCACTTCCAGTATGATGTCACTTCCTATTGTGAAAATTAACCATATTTGATAAGGTGCAACTCCATGGTTTCTATAATTCATATTTTTCGAGATATTTCCCACCTGTATGAGATCACTGGTGGCCATATTGTGTTTCAGATCAGCCTATTTTCATCAAACGTTCCCAGAGGTAGTCGATCACATATGTAAAGTTTCACATTGATGAGTCAAATGGTTTCAGAGAAGATGATTTTTAAAAGTCTCTTATGATCCAAATATGGCTGCCATATCATGTGACTTATGACATCATTGGTTACAGATAATGTTTCCCCATTGGTTGTTGATTACAAATTTAAAGTTCCGCATTGATCGGTAAAGCGGTCTGAGAAGAAGAATGTTAAAGGTTTTCATGTAATCCAAAATGGTGGCCAAACTAGATTGAAATTCAAGTACGATTGGGACATTTGAACTTTACGATGATCTACTAACAGGTGGAGAGGGGAGGATTCCAGGAACAAACTTGAGTTCTACCACACCAAAGATCATTTTAGCCAAGTTTGGTCACAATCCCATCAGCAGTTTCGGGGAAGTTGCAAGTGTTTACGGATGGATATATGGGCGACGCGCCATCCCATAAGCTCACCTGAACTATGTTCCAGGTGAGCTAAAATAGGCTAACCCATAAAAAAAAGTCGGCACTGTGTATATGTAGGTTTCACTTTCATTCTATACGTAGGATTCCTGCATTTTTTCACTTGCAGCTATATAAATCGAGTTATTTTATACAAGGAAATAAAAGCAAATATTACAAAGTTGGACACAGGAAGTGACGACTTGGCCTGTCATGACTGTTCCACCCACACCCGATAAATCAAGTCAATCTTTTTGATCTTTTAATCTTCTATTATACTAACCCAATCTTTACCACAAAAAAATATTGCTGCAGGACATTCAAGATCTGCCAGCAACCTTGTTCTGGTGAAACTACCAAAATCAAGACTCTCTGCTCACCTTCACTCTTTCTTTCCTCTTTTCTCCTGCCTCGGGAACAATCTCCCACAATCTCTTCAATCCCACTCCTCCCTCCCGATCTTCAAAACAGCTGTTCACCACCATCTTTTATCTCCACCCATCCAAAACAAACCTTGATCTTTTCTACTCCCATTCATCCACCCCAAATCCACCTTTTTTAAATTCCGACTTCATTCCTGAAATTACCAGTAGTATCCATTTGTTGTACATGTTGTACCCTGTCATCCCTCCTACCCCACCCTCCCCCAGCCTTCTCCCTTCCACAGATCTACCACTGTCCCTGTTCTCTACTGTAGATGTGCTCCCCTCTCTCTCCCCTCCTATTGTTTCCCGCTACCTTTATTAGATGTTTTGTGTGTTTTCTGTTTATGTCTGTGTTGCTCTTACACGAGCCCGACTTTGTCTAAAAAAAAATCATTAAAATAATGACTCTGCATCTGACGTGAATGATGCAGGATACAGAGTATTTTGCTTAGCCTCATCACCAAGAGAACAGTGTGTGCCACCTACAAGAGACGCCCTAGACCAACATATTTTGTGGGCCGACTATCAAGTTGCCATACACAGACGGGCCCTCTCCCCAGTCATCAATGCTTCTTCTCCAGTCGGTCACGGCTGGAGAGTTACAGGTGATGAATAGTCAGTTCTGTGGATGACACAAGATCCAGCCCCAGAAATGATGTTGCAGGTAGTCAAATGCGCATGTAAAATATCAAAATGCAAAACGGGACTATGTCCTTGTCGCCCCTCTACTCTGTCCTTCACGGATATTTGTAAGTGCCAGAATTGTAAGAATAGCTCTAAAACACCCACTGAGGAGTTATTTGAGGGCGGAATGTACAAGCTGAAAATGATGATGAGAAAGACTAACCTTTTTTTTTTAATGTTGAAGGCTCCAGTCATGGACTATATAGTCCTCACTGAGGCCAGGCCTTAAATAAAAGAGCTGCATGAAGAGAAATAAAAGAGAGAGAATGTAAAGGCGAGGAGTGAAAATGAGTCACAAAAGTGTATGGTGTATGTTTGTAAGAAAGAGAGATTAAAGCTAGCCAGGTAGATATAGTTTGAGACAGAAAGTAAGACCAGCAATCCTGACATAGAGTGTAAGATGGTTCCAGGCACCGCTTTAACGCTCCTAAGTCAGAACTGCAGTACTACCCTGGGCGGTTGCTGTCTACAACCGACTACCTAAATCTGCTGATTTCATACCATGCGATTTCAATCCTGCAGCAGCTATTTACTACCAATGCTCCACCTTAATTAGCTGTTGCGCGCTACTATTTGAACGTCGTACCGACGTGTGTATGTCCATTCATGAGTCAGATGGCCTATTTACGACAAACTACCTAATGGTCATGCCTTAGTCATTTTCTGGAGACAATTAAGCTGATTGTCCTGCCTTAATAAGTCATTTTCTGAAAACAATGAAGCTGATTGTCCTGCCTCAATAAGTCATTTTCTGAAAACAATTAAGCTGATTGTCCTGCCTCAATAAGTCAATTTCTGAAAACAATTAATCTGATTGTCCTGCCTTAATAAGTCAATTTCTGAAAACAATTAATCCGATTGTCCTGCCTTAATAAGTCAATTTCTGAAAACAATTAAGCTGATTGCCCTGCCTTAATAAGTCATTTTCTGAAAACAATTAAGCTGATTGTCCTGCTTAATAAGTCATTTTCTGAAAACAATTACGCTTATTGTCCTGCTTAATAAGTCATTTTCTGAAAACAATTACGCTTATTGTCCTGCCTTCATAAGTCAATTTCTGAAAACAATTAAGCTGATTGTTCTGCCTTAATAAGTCATTTTCTGAAAACAATTACGCTGATTGTCCTGCCTTAATAAGTCAATTTCTGAAACCAATTAAGCTGATTGTCCTGCCTTAATAAGTCATTTTCTGAAAACAATTAATCTGATTGTCCTGCCTTAATAAATAATTTTCTGAAAACAATTAATCTGATTGTCCTGCCTTAATAAGTCATTTTCTGAAAACAATTACGCTGATTGTCCTGCCTTAATAAGTCATTTTCTGAAAACAATTACGCTGATTGTCCTGCCTTAACAAGTCAATTTCTGAAAACAATTAAGCTGATTGTCCTGCCTCAATAAGTCATTTTCTGAAAAAAAATTAATCTGATTGTCCTGCCTTAATAAGTCATTTTCTGAAAACAATTAATCTGATTGTCCTGCCTTAATAAGTCATTTTCTGAAAAAAAATTAATCTGATTGTCCTGCCTTAATAAGTCATTTTCTGAAAACAATTAATCTGATTGTCCTGCCTTAATAAGTCATTTTCTGAAAACAATTAAGCTGATTGTCCTGCCTCATTAAGTCATTTTCTGAAAACACTTAAGCTGATTGTCCTGCCTTAATAAGTCATTTTCTGAAAACACTCAAGCTGATTGTCCTGCCTTAATAAGTCAATTTCTGAAAACAATTAAGCTGATTGTCCTGCCTTAATAAGTCAATTTCTGAAAACAATTAAGCAGATTGTCCTGCCTTAATAAGTCATTTTCTGAAAACAATTAAGCTGATTGTCCTGCCTTAATAAGTCATTTTCTGAAACCAATTAAGCTGATTGTCCTGCCTTAATAAGTCAATTTCTGAAAACAATTAAGCAGATTGTCCTGCCTTAATAAGTCATTTTCTGAAACCAATTAAGCTGATTGTCCTGCCTTAATAAGTCAATTTCTGAAAACAATTAAGCTGATTGTCGTGCCTTAATAAGTCAATTTCTGAAAACAATTAAGCTGATTGTCCTGCCTTAATAAGTCATTTTCTGAAACCAATTAAGCTGATTGTCCTGCCTTAATAAGTCAATTTCTGAAAACAATTAAGCTGATTGTCCTGCCTTAATAAGTCAATTTCTGAAAACAATTAAGCTGATTAAATTAAGCAATTAAACAATTAAACAATTAAGTCTTTCCCTCGCGGTCCCCATGTGCTGTTTTTGTACTGTCTGTCATGTACTGTCTTTGTCTTTCCCTCGCGGTCCCTATGTGCTGTCTTTGTCTTTCCCTCGCGGTCCCCATGTGCTGTCTTTGTCTTTCCCTCGTGGTCCCCATGTACTGTCTTTGTCTTTCCCTCGCGGTCCCCATGTGCTGTTTTTGTCTTTCCCTCGCGGTCCCCATGTACTGTCTTTCCCTCGCGGTCCCCATGTACTGTCTTTCCCTCGCGGTCCCCATGTACTGTCTTTGTCTTTCCCTCGCGGTCCCCATGTGCTGTTTTTGTCTTTCCCTCGCGGTCCCCATGTACTGTCTTTCCCTCGAGGTCCCCATGTACTGTCTTTGTCTTTCCCTCGCGGTCCCCATGTACTGTCTTTGTCTTTCCCTCGCGGTCCTTATGTGCTGTCTTTGTCTTTCCCTCGCGGTCCCCATGTGCTGTTTTTGTCTTTCCCTCGCGGTCCCCATGTACTGTCTTTCCCTCGCGGTCCCCATGTACTGTCTTTGTCTTTCCCTCGCGGTCCCCATGTGCTGTTTTTGTCTTTCCCTCGCGGTCCCCATGTACTGTCTTTGTCTTTCCCTCGCGGTCCCCATGTGCTGTTTTTGTCTTTCCCTCGCGGTCCCCATGTACTGTCTTTCCCTCGCGGTCCCCATGTACTGTCTTTCCCTCGCGGTCCCCATGTACTGTCTTTGTCTTTCCCTCGCGGTCCCCATGTGCTGTTTTTGTCTTTCCCTCGCGGTCCCCATGTACTGTCTTTCCCTCGCGGTCCCCATGTGCTGTTTTTGTCTTTCCCTCGCGGTCCCCATGTACTGTCTTTGTCTTTCCCTCGCGGTCCCTATGTGCTGTCTTTGTCTTTCCCTCGCGGTCCCCATGTGCTGTTTTTGTCTTTCCCTCGCGGTCCCCATGTACTGTCTTTCCCTCGCGGTCCCCATGTACTGTCTTTGTCTTTCCCTCGCGGTCCCCATGTGCTGTTTTTGTCTTTCCCTCGCGGTCCCCATGTACTGTCTTTGTCTTTCCCTCGCGGTCCCTATGTGCTGTCTTTGTCTTTCCCTCGCGGTCCCCATGTGCTGTTTTTGTCTTTCCCTCGCGGTCCCCATGTACTGTCTTTCCCTCGCGGTCCCCATGTACTGTCTTTGTCTTTCCCTCGCGGTTGTCAGCTCTTTCACGAGCCTCGATTCAGTATAGAAAAAAAAAGAAAAAAAAAAAAAAAAAAAAGCTGATTGTCCTGCCTTAAGTCATTTTCTGAAAACAATTAAGCTGATTGTCCTGCCTTAACAAGTCAATTTCTGAAAACAATTAAGCTGATTGTCCTACCTTAATAAGTCATTTTCTGAAAACAATTAAGCTGATTGTCCTGCCTTAATAAGTCAATTTCTGAAAACAATTAAGTTGATTGTCCTGCCTTAATAAGTCAATTTCTGAAAACAATTAAGTTGATTGTCCTGCGTTAATAAGTCATTTTCTGAAACCAATTAAGCTGATTGTCCTGCCTTAATAAGTCAATTTCTGAAAACAATTAAGCTGATTGTCCTGCCTTAATAAGTCAATTTCTGAAAACAATTAAGCTGATTGTCCTGCCTTAATAAGTCAATTTCTGAAAACAATTAAGTTGATTGTCCTGCGTTAATAAGTCAATTTCTGAAAACAATTAAGCTGATTGTCCTGCCTTAATAAGTCAATTTCTGAAACCAATTAAGCTGATTGTCCTGCCTTAATAAGTCAATTTCTGAAAACAATTAAGCTGATTGTCCTGCCTTAATAAGTCAATTTCTGAAAACAATTAAGCTGATTGTCCTGCCTTAAGTCAATTTCTGAAAACAATTAAGCTGATTGTCCTGCCTTAATAAGTCATTTTCTGAAAACAATTAAGCTGATTATCCTGCCTTAATAAGTCATTTTCACAAAACAATTAAGCTGATTGTCCTGCCTTGTCATTTTCTGAAAACAATTAAGCTGATTATCCTGCCTCAATGAGTCATTTTCTGAAAACAATTAAGCTGATTGTCCTGCCTTAATAAGTCATTTTCTGAAAACAATTAAGCTGATTGTCCTGCCTCATTAAGTCATTTTCTGAAAACACTTAAGCTGATTGTCCTGCCTTAATAAGTCATTTTCTGAAAACACTCAAGCTGATTGTCCTGCCTTAATAAGTCAATTTCTGAAAACAATTAAGCTGATTGTCCTGCCTTAATAAGTCAATTTCTGAAAACAATTAAGCAGATTGTCCTGCCTTAATAAGTCATTTTCTGAAAACAATTAAGCTGATTGTCCTGCCTTAATAAGTCATTTTCTGAAACCAATTAAGCTGATTGTCCTGCCTTAATAAGTCAATTTCTGAAAACAATTAAGCAGATTGTCCTGCCTTAATAAGTCATTTTCTGAAACCAATTAAGCTGATTGTCCTGCCTTAATAAGTCAATTTCTGAAAACAATTAAGCTGATTGTCGTGCCTTAATAAGTCAATTTCTGAAAACAATTAAGCTGATTAAATTAAGCAATTAAACAATTAAACAATTAAGTCTTTCCCTCGCGGTCCCCATGTGCTGTTTTTGTACTGTCTGTCATGTACTGTCTTTGTCTTTCCCTCGCGGTCCCTATGTGCTGTCTTTGTCTTTCCCTCGCGGTCCCCATGTGCTGTCTTTGTCTTTCCCTCGTGGTCCCCATGTACTGTCTTTGTCTTTCCCTCGCGGTCCCCATGTGCTGTTTTTGTCTTTCCCTCGCGGTCCCCATGTACTGTCTTTCCCTCGCGGTCCCCATGTACTGTCTTTCCCTCGCGGTCCCCATGTACTGTCTTTCCCTCGCGGTCCCCATGTACTGTCTTTGTCTTTCCCTCGCGGTCCCCATGTGCTGTTTTTGTCTTTCCCTCGCGGTCCCCATGTACTGTCTTTCCCTCGAGGTCCCCATGTACTGTCTTTGTCTTTCCCTCGCGGTCCCCATGTACTGTCTTTGTCTTTCCCTCGCGGTCCTTATGTGCTGTCTTTGTCTTTCCCTCGCGGTCCCCATGTGCTGTTTTTGTCTTTCCCTCGCGGTCCCCATGTACTGTCTTTCCCTCGCGGTCCCCATGTACTGTCTTTGTCTTTCCCTCGCGGTCCCCATGTGCTGTTTTTGTCTTTCCCTCGCGGTCCCCATGTACTGTCTTTGTCTTTCCCTCGCGGTCCCCATGTGCTGTTTTTGTCTTTCCCTCGCGGTCCCCATGTACTGTCTTTCCCTCGCGGTCCCCATGTACTGTCTTTCCCTCGCGGTCCCCATGTACTGTCTTTGTCTTTCCCTCGCGGTCCCCATGTGCTGTTTTTGTCTTTCCCTCGCGGTCCCCATTTACTGTCTTTCCCTCGCGGTCCCCATGTGCTGTTTTTGTCTTTCCCTCGCGGTCCCCATGTACTGTCTTTGTCTTTCCCTCGCGGTCCCTATGTGCTGTCTTTGTCTTTCCCTCGCGGTCCCCATGTGCTGTTTTTGTCTTTCCCTCGCGGTCCCCATGTACTGTCTTTCCCTCGCGGTCCCCATGTACTGTCTTTGTCTTTCCCTCGCGGTCCCCATGTGCTGTTTTTGTCTTTCCCTCGCGGTCCCCATGTACTGTCTTTGTCTTTCCCTCGCGGTCCCTATGTGCTGTCTTTGTCTTTCCCTCGCGGTCCCCATGTGCTGTTTTTGTCTTTCCCTCGCGGTCCCCATGTACTGTCTTTCCCTCGCGGTCCCCATGTACTGTCTTTGTCTTTCCCTCGCGGTTGTCAGCTCTTTCACGAGCCTCGATTCAGTATAGAAAAAAAAAGAAAAAAGAAAAAAAAAAAAAGAAGCTGATTGTCCTGCCTTAAGTCATTTTCTGAAAACAATTAAGCTGATTGTCCTGCCTTAACAAGTCAATTTCTGAAAACAATTAAGCTGATTGTCCTACCTTAATAAGTCATTTTCTGAAAACAATTAAGCTGATTGTCCTGCCTTAATAAGTCAATTTCTGAAAACAATAAAGTTGATTGTCCTGCCTTAATAAGTCAATTTCTGAAAACAATTAAGTTGATTGTCCTGCGTTAATAAGTCATTTTCTGAAACCAATTAAGCTGATTGTCCTGCCTTAATAAGTCAATTTCTGAAAACAATTAAGCTGATTGTCCTGCCTTAATAAGTCAATTTCTGAAAACAATTAAGCTGATTGTCCTGCCTTAATAAGTCAATTTCTGAAAACAATTAAGTTGATTGTCCTGCGTTAATAAGTCATTTTCTGAAACCAATTAAGCTGATTGTCCTGCCTTAATAAGTCAATTTCTGAAAACAATTAAGCTGATTGTCCTGCCTTAATAAGTCAATTTCTGAAACCAATTAAGCTGATTGTCCTGCCTTAATAAGTCAATTTCTGAAAACAATTAAGCTGATTGTCCTGCCTTAATAAGTCAATTTCTGAAAACAATTAAGCTGATTGTCCTGCCTTAAGTCAATTTCTGAAAACAATTAAGCTGATTGTCCTGCCTTAATAAGTCATTTTCTGAAAACAATTAAGCTGATTATCCTGCCTTAATAAGTCATTTTCACAAAACAATTAAGCTGATTGTCCTGCCTTGTCATTTTCTGAAAACAATTAAGCTGATTATCCTGCCTCAATGAGTCATTTTCTGAAAACAATTAAGCTGATTGTCCTGCCTTAATAAGTCATTTTCTGAAAACAATTAAGCTGATTGTCCTGCCTTGTCATTTTCTGAAAACAATTAAGCTGATTGTCCTGCCTCAATGAGTCATTTTCTGAAAACAATTAAGCTGATTGTCCTGCCTTAATAAGTCATTTTCTGAAAACAATTAAGCGGATTGTCCTGCCTTAATAAGTCATTTTCTGAAAACAATTAAGCTGATTATCCTGCCTTAATAAGTCATTTTCACAAAACAATTAAGCTGATTGTCCTGCCTTGTCATTTTCTGAAAACAATTAAGCTGATTATCCTGCCTTAATAAGTCATTTTCTGAAAACAATTAAGCTGATTATCCTGCCTTAATAAGTCATTTTCTGAAAACAATTAAGCTGATTGTCCTGCCTTTGCAAGTCATTTTCTGAAAACAATTAAGCGGATTGTCCTGCCTTTGCAAGTCATTTTCTGAAAACAATTAAGCTGATTGGCCTGCCTTAATAAGTCATTTTCTGAAAACAATTAAGTGGCTTGTCCTGCCTTAACAAGTCATTTTCTGAAAACAATTAAGCGGCTTGTCCTGCCTTAATCAGTCATTTTCTGAAAACAATTAAGCTGATTGGCCTGCCTTAACAAGTCATTTTCTGAAAACAATTAATCTGATTGTCCTGCCTTAATAAGTCATTTTCTGAAAACAATTAAGCGGATTGTCCTGCCTTAATAAGTCAATTTCTGAAAACAATTAAGCGGATTGTCCTGCCTTAACAAGTCATTTTCTGAAAACAATTAATCTGATTGTCCTGCCTTAATAAGTCATTTTCTGAAAACAATTAAGCGGATTGTCCTGCTTAATAAGTCATTTTCTGAAAACAATTAAGCGGATTGTCCTGCCTTAATAAGTCATTTTCTGAAAACAATTAAGCGGATTGTCCTGCCTTAACAAGTCATTTTCTGAAAACAATTAAGCTGATTGTCCTGCCTTAATAAGTCATTTTCTGAAAACAATTAAGCGGATTGTCCTGCCTTAACAAGTCATTTTCTGAAAACAATTAAGCGGATTGTCCTGCCTTTGCAAGTCATTTAATGAAGATGACTTTGAAAACACTTCGATTTGTGTGACGTTATGTATAGTTTGCAGTACCACCGTACCATTTCTACACCTGTGTGCACAGTACAAAAGATGATGATAATGTTTCTCTGTCCTTTAATGATGAAGTAGCTAATTGCTAATTGCTAGCTTCAATTCGTCCGAGTATGATGTTGGCATTCCATTCATGTGAAGTCAACTGGTGATTGCATCACTGTGTGCAAATCTCTCAGGTTAAGGATGTGAAAATGAAGCCTTGTCAAAGTCGAAATAATTCGTACTTTTCCGAACAATTTGATCACTCGCACTGTTGAAGAACCCAAATACATTCTTTGTGACATCCAAACTGGTCAGTTCATGACCATGGTATTTCCTTCAGTGCAGGATAGCAGCACACCTGTTGTCACGACTCATTTTGCACATCTGTATCAATATGAGCCAGCTACAGCCTCATAAAAGTGAGAGAATGCTTGAATATCACTATTTTTCTGAATGATTCACCTTGCTTCAGTTTTTATATGTAATTTATGCAATAAAGCATTTGCATGGTCACTACTTCTGATTTGTGATCTATAATCCTGTATCTGATGGCCCCTGTGGAGTTGAAGCTTGGAGATGCATATTTGACGGGCTATGCATAGGGGCATGAAAATGGGGTAAATGCAAAAAAGTCTATTTTCAGACACAGGAGCCCAAATTTGACTGCTCACTGTGTTTTCCTGGGCCAAGATATCATGGAGAACTTTTTCCCCACAGTCCAACATGTTTTTGTCCAGCAGCAGCCAAAAGTTCAAGTCACACCTTTTCCTCGGAACAAAGTGTTTTCTGGCTGCTTTTTGTTGGACTCTCCACGGCCTACAACATGCATTTTACAACAACATGCATTTTACAACAACATGCATTTTAAGGCCATTTTCCCTGCCAGAGCGGGGCTAAGCCTTGCGGTCCCCATGACAATCTTCTCCATTTTGCCCTATTTTCTGCATCTCTCCTTGTTAATCCCCTTGCCCGCATTTCTTCTTCCACCATCTTTAGCCAAGTCTTTCTCGGTCTTCCCCGTCCTCTACTTCCTTCTACATTCATTTCCATCACTCTTCTCAACCAGTCACTTTCATCCTTCCTCAACACATGACCAAACCATCTCAACCTGTTCCTCTTCACAGCATCAATCACAGGCTCTATTCCCATCATCTTTCGCAATTCATCATTTGTCTTCCTCTCTCTCAACGATACTCCGCACATCCACCGAACCATTCGCATTTCCACCCTTTCCAGCCTTCGTTGCTGCTCTACATTCATGACCCATGTCTCGCTCCCATAAATCATAACACTTCTCACACATGCAGCATACACCTTTCCCTTCAGCTTCAACGACACTCCCCTCCTCATCAGCATGCCACTCAGTTCCCGAAACTTCTTCCATGCACATCTCACTCCAGCAACCGTTGCCGAGTCTGATCCACCTTCTCCATTCAGCATGTCTCCGAGGTAGCAAAATGTTTTCACACCTTCCAGCTTCACGCCGTCTCCAATATCCAACTCAACATTCCCTCCATCTGCAGCTCCCTCTGTGCACACCTTACATTTGAATGTAGCTGCCACACTGGTTAATGACCCTCTCAGACCACTACATTTTTGATGAACCCACTCAGCACACATTGTACATTGAATGGAGTTCACTCCGACACCCTTCCTGTACGCAGCACATGGCCACTTCCCAGTTCTTTCCACCTCACCACATGCTTTACCACTTGCCATCACCTTCGTCTTTCCGATATTCACCTTCAGACCTTTTGTCTCCATACATTCCTTCCACTTGTTCATCCTTTCCTTCAGTCCATCCACGGCCTACATAGGTCTACATCCACATCATCTACATAGGTCTACATCCTACATCCACAGACAATTACCACGGTGTTTCACAGGCTGGGTGATTCATAAATGTGTGTGTGCTGTCCCTCAGATGGACCTCAAACGGGTAACCCATCCACCAGCATTAGTTGTTGGATGTTGACGATGTTATGGTGTCCTTTGCGAAGAGTAAGCGAATATTCGCTGGCAAACTGAACAAATTACAAAATCCTGCCCGAACCAGCTGAAGTGCACTGTATCAGATGCTCCCAGCAATGATGCAAGCCCGCAGCCACAGGCTGCACATGAAATGATGACCCTAACCAGGACACTGTCGCTGGACCCTATGGCGGCTGAGCCAGCCTAAGTGGTCCTCTAGAGTCTAGACAACCGGCCGAATTTCAAATTCCAATTAAAAGCCCAAAAAGCATCAACCCTAAAGAGCAGGAATGCACAATAAAATACTTCCAGTTCAGCCCTTGAGGATGGTTAATCCTGCTGTAAATTTCCTGTGTCCTCACCTGAAAAAATTCTGCAGACATATTCAAAAATGGGATTTCAAAGTCTTCTTCGTAAACAACACGATTGTCAATGCCAAGTGTCATTAACATCTGGCATGCATTCCGTATGTATCCCCTGGTGGGCAGAATGTATGGGAAAATGAGGGATAAAAACAAAAAAACAAAACAGGATAGTTATTTAGATTATGCAAATTAGAATGACCCGTAAATTCACAATCTTGTTTTCACACAACAGCTTATTGCTACTTAACTTGTAGTTAACCTCAGAGTAACCTTTTCCCTACTTTAGTATAGCCCAAGCCAAGAGTACAAAATAATGTACACCTTGTGAGTAGACCAAAAAGTAACCCTCAGATTTAAAAATAATTTGTAAAGCCTAAAACATAGTTCACTTTTTTATTACAAATGCAGGTTTTGATGGTCATGGGAAAAAGCAGAGTATGACAGAGCAAAGGGTCAACATACAAAATGGAGCAAAGGAGAAACAGGACTAGAATGCATGTCGGCACCACAGCACAAGGAAGGGAACTGTGGGTGAAAGGGAGACATGGACTCGAGGACTGCAGAAAACCAAAGATGTAGAAACGAGAGAGACCATGAAGTGCCAGGATGCAGCACGTTTGAAGTGCTGGAGGGAAGAGTGCAAAACGGATAACATAGGTGATCGTTAAATTTAGACTTGGGGAGGGTAGCAAGATATAGTAAAGGCATTTTGTATTTAAGACCTCACACTAATTGCAACAAAAACTCGCTTTGTTTTGTGTCCCTGATTATATCCTCTTTGACCCCAAAAAAGTCTTAAGAGATCCTCTGGGGGGAAGTTCTCAAATCGGCAAAATCCAATATGGCCGCTATCCGTCTTCGTGACAATTGTTATTTAAAAAATCAAAAGCAAAACAATCATGAGTAATACCACTTTTTATGGGTTTTTGGGGTCGAGGAATCAAATTCTGATCTTATTTTGGTGATATAAGGTCACAGAAACTCGACGAGGTCACCATCAAGGTCATTTTGGGACAACAAGATAAGAATAATGCATAATGCATCTATGCAGTTTTTTTTTTTAGCAGTGGGGAATCTGCTTCTGATCTTATTTTGATGATTAGAGGTCGTGCTCATTCTTTATTGGAGTCAAAAAGGATATTCTTGTGTATCTTCTGAAAAGATTTCGTTTTAAGTAAAACAAAAATTTGTAAAATAAGTCGTGTTAAGTTCCTAGTACGAAAGCGTGCAGTAGCAGTAAGAGCAATATTTTTCCATGTTATATTTTTTTGCAATGGGCATCTTCCAGTTATGATAATATGAAGTGTTTGATGTTTACGCAGTGTAGATAGTGGTTTCTGTTTTCAGCCATGGAGGTATCTGAAGTGTGTGCCATCTGCAAGAAATCGATAGACGAGAGAGGGTCAACGGCATCAACTCTTGGAGAAAAGGGAAGTTCTGCCATCAACCAGGCCAGCAACGCAAGAAAAGACAGCATTCACACTGTGCCTGGAGAAAAGGTACACAAAGACTGTCACCGCACATACCGTCACCCACAACAGATAGCCAAGGACACCAAGCAAGAAGAGTGAAAACGCCAAGCACAAGCAATGACAGACAAGTACTTAGGTCATCTGAGGAGAGGTTCTCTTTCCAGACGGATTGCCTTTTTTGTGCTAGACCAGCAAAGTTTGGAAGAAAGAGGAAGAAGCAGGAAGTTCTTCAAGTCAAGACCATTGAATTCAAAGAAACGCTCCTGGCAACATGTCGTGAACGAGCATATGATTGGTCAGGTACTGTCAAGGCGTGAATTCTGCATGTTCATGACCTGATGCAGTGGACCATCAGACTTGCAGCGTCAATTTCCGCACAAAGAAGCAGATACCCATGGCTCAGCAGATGAACACAGAAATCTCCAAGAGAGCAAAGCTTGGAAGGCCTAAAGCTGATGAGAAGACTGAAGCATTCTTGGATATTGCAAAATATCTTGAAGAAAATGACGACGAGCAGATCACTGTCAATGATCTCATTACCCTTATGCAACAGAAACTGTCAGACACAAAACATGAGGCACATGGCTACACCCACATGAAGACGAGGCTGCATGAACACTTTGGTGAGAGGATAATCCAGAGATTAATGGAAAGCCAAACGTGGTTACCTTCAGTACAACAGCCAGGGAGGTGTTGTAGGAATACTACAAAAAGCAGCAGCAGAAAACTAACACTGCTGAAGAGAAGATAGAACTTGTACAGGCAGCTGCTAAACTGATCAAAGAAGACATCAAAGCCATGGAAACATCCCATGAAGTCTATCCATCTTGTATTGACATAGAATCACAAAAATCTGGCGTCAAATATCTACCAGATACTCTGACGATACTATTGGAAGGACTATTTGCTGGGAAGAATGCTGGCGTCAAAGTGGCATCAATTGGACAAGCAATGATGCAAGCAACCAAGCTCATCTCCCGTTCAACCACAGAGGTTGCCACCGACAGCAGGAGCAGCAATGTACCACAGCCTGCGTGTGTACCTGCAAGTTCAAGAATGGAAGGGATCGGCAGATGGACTTCGTCCGACTGAGTGGGGGTGGCAGGAGTGTGACGAGGGGCTTGTGCCGTTCCCGACAGCCCTAGCTCCTGCTCCTGAAAAACTGCTGCAGGTGATCAGGTGCAACTGTCAGGCTGACTGCAGCACCCTGAGATGCACATGCAAGAAAAATAACATTGAGTGTACTCTAGCTTGTGGAAACCACAGGGGATCTGGCTGCACGAACTCGCTACAGATGCCATGTGATGATGACGATGATGATGATGATGATGATGATGATGCCATATGATGATGATGATGTCATATGATGACGATGATGATGATGATGCCATATGATGATGATGATGCCATATGATGATGATGATGCCATACGATGATGATGATGCCATACGATGATGATGATGCCATATGATGATGCTGATGATGATGCCATATGATGCCGATGCCGATGATGCCGATGATGATGATGATGATGATGATGATGATGATGGTGGTCAAGTTCTGAATTTCTTTATAAACTTGAATTCTTCATTGATTTAAATCCTCTTCACCAAACATTAAGCATGGTATATACTAATAAGTCATTTGAACAACCATGCAAGAAACACCGATTTGTGGCCAAAAAAAATCCGTTTTTGGTCGGGTTAAACATCGATGATTTTCATAATTTCCCCCCCAGACGATTCCTTAAGACTTTTTTCATGTGATGGAAGACGTATCCAGGAATCAAAATTCGTTGTTTGTTTTTGTTGCAATTTGTGTGAGGTTGCACAGCTATTTTTCGTAAAATGCCTGTACTAATAAGGTTTTCTGGTACAGTGCACGTGACCTGGAGGGGTAGAGTTTGGGGCTAGAGTGAGGGAGGAGCTACACAAGAAAAATAGCAGTAAAGGATTGCAAAGCCATAAACCTGCCTGCAGTGATGAAGAAGCAGAACCTGAGACTCAGCCACCATTTCACATGCTACACCTGAGATGACCACTATGCTGGCAGATCAACGTCAATCGAATGGAAGTTATAGTACAGATTGTAGGCTCATTTAAACAGCATGTTAGCGCCCAAAGAGGTCTTCTGGGGTAAAGTGTCTATACTTGACCGACTCGTACCTTTCAGTTTCCTGTACAGGTCGCTCTGAAATTAGGCTCCACTTCTAAGCCAGGTTGGGTATTGGCGTGGAAATTATCACATTCCCAAGGTTCATCACTTGCTTTTGTGCTTTAGTGGTGACGAAGGTGCGGAATCGCAGATCTAATGGAGGCTGTAAAAGCAAATCGATAATAAACAAGTACCTTTTTGCGTCACCCGAACGGCACGGTATTTAAAAGTTGTGCTTGAAACAAAATGAGTCGCTTGCTTGCTGCTGAGATTATTTTTCATTACAATGTGGCTTGAGTACGAGGAAGGTGACGTGCTGTTGAACAAAACTTTAGCGCGCGTCGTAAGTGGCACCGAGGATCAATTAAGCATTAAGGAGTGCGGACCGACATCACATGCGGTCTTGAGGAAGCAAGGCAGAGCGAGTGTCCCCTTTCATTAGGTCATTAGTGTGAAGGTCACTAGTGAGACTGTTTGGCTTTTACTCACCATCAGATTGCAACATTCTAATTTTCCTGGGACTAGATTCGCTTCCAAAAGCTTATAATCCTCTCTGCAGGCAGATTCCAACCAACCGACGTCTTCCGGGATCCGGGATACCAACCCAGTTTGAATGCCATCAATCCAATGACGTACACCTCGTGTTTCTTTGTAGCTTCACCTCATGCTGTACACCTGTATCAGTCTCGATTCTGGTACAAGTAGGCTGACACGGCTGAGGCAATTGGTGCATTCGGATTTGGCCGAAAGGAATCAAAATACTTGTAAAATATCCCAGGATTTTACTTTATAAACTTCTACCTGTCCGGAGTCATCACAACCATAAACAAAGTCTCAAATGAATGCAGAATAAATCTAGAGGCAGTGCTTAATTGGGTATTTTTTCATAAATGCAAAAACAGTAAACTTTTAAAAACACCTGGTGAGAAATATATACTTTAGGCTGTGGGAGGGCCTTGTTTATGTGCCTTTGACCAACCCAGGTGATTACAAGTTCAGCAGGTATTCATACCTTTGTATCCAAGACACAAAACCGCACTACTCTCACCACAGTAGACATCAGGAAAGTCTTTGACACTCCCAAAGCTCTTGCTCACAAATAAAATACTCAACACAAACAAGCACAACAACACCAAATGCTGAATGGCCAACTACCCATCATGCGGGCAGGCATTCGTCATTTTTAACGGCAGGTTATCACGCACATGATACTTTCCGAATGGAATCCCTCAAGGCTCAGTCCTCTCCCCCGCACTCTTTAATCTGTTCATGCACGACATTCCAAAACTACCCGAGAACATACAATTAGCATATGCGGACGATATAACCATCACCTCGACTCATAGCAACATCAACACCGCCACAGCATAACTTTAACCCTTCCTCAGCACCCTACAAACCTGGCTCACCATAAACACACTAAAAGTAGTCCCCTCAAAATCAACAGTCACTCTTCTAACAAATTACACCAACGAACATAGCGCTGCACCACACATCACACTGAACGGCATCCATAACACACACACACACACACACACACACACACACACACACACACACACACACACACACACACACACACACACACACACACACACACACACACACACACACATACCTCGGCGTCACTTTTAACACATCCATGTCATTCTCAGATCACATCACAAACATTAAAAAACATGCACACATCATTGGTGATATAATTGCAGCAGGTGGTGGTGCAGAGGTGCCAGTGATTGCATGAATTAGAAGTGGTTGGAGGAAGTGTAGGGAGTCGTTACCCCTATTGATATCAAGGGGGATCTTTCTACAACCAAAGGGAAAACTTTAAGTTAGCTTGTATTAGAAGCGCGATGTTGTGTGGCAGTGAAACCTGGGCGATCAAAAAGGAGGATGAACAGAGGTGTGAACAAAATGAAATGAGAATGGTGAGATTGATGTATAATGTGACATTGAAGGATAGGAAACCAAATGTGGAATTAAGGGATAGGTTTGGTATACAGAGCATTAGTGAGGTTATGCGTAGTGGTAGGTTGAGGTGTTCGGACACGTAGAAAGGATGGGGGAGGGCAGCTGTGTGAAGAGGTGTATAAATATGAATGCGAGTGGACGGAGAACTAGAGGCCGTCCGAGGAAAACATGGAATGAGTGGCTGAGACATGATCTCGGAGTTAAAGGGCTAACAACGGATCACGCAGCCTGGAAAGCAGCCATTGGGTGAATCACGGCTAACACATGCAAGAATGGAAACGGCCGTAAAACGATGATCATGATCATGATGCACACCCAGGCTGAACAAACTTGGAGAACTCACAGGCACCGACTTCGGACACCACAAAGAAACAACATCACCAACATACAAACAGAACATTAGATCAGTCATCAACTATGCCAGCTCATCTTTGGGCCTCCAGGCTATCAAACACACATCTCAACATCTGCAGACCATACAAAACAAAGCCCTTCGCATCATCGCAGGTTACAAATTAACAACACCCATTGAGCACCTACACACAGGTAAAATGCTAAAAATCAAAAACCACTTCGACATGAGAGGTGCACATTTCCTTGCAATAGCAAATGCCAACCCTAATCACCCATACTACTACTACTACAACTACTACTACTACTTGTACAACCACCTACAGGCCCCTAGACATATTAAAACTACACCACAAAGACACTACAGTGACATCCGTCATACCATCCCCCCTACCAGACAACAGAAATTACAAAAACAAAAAAATCCACACGCACATCACCATAAACACAATAATCAACCTGGGCCCAAACAGTATATTGGGCACAAAACCCCCACCCATCGATGGAAGCTTGGACATATTGGACATTGAGAAGGTACTCCCCAGGTCCGATCGTATTCACCTTTCACGCCTTCACTGTGGACACCATCCACAACTTTACCCTACAAACATAGACTCGACGACACCTGCAACCCCTGCCAGGCTGCTCCACACACAATAAAACACATCATGGAAGACTGCGCGGTCCTGGCTTCATGTGGGCAAGAGCACAACATAAACAACCAGAAATGACTGCGGCAACACAACAACAACAATAACAATAACCTTTGTACACAAACACACTACCTCAATATTACATTGAACTGCGTTATCTTATGGCATGCCTCCACTTGACTGTGAATTATTTATCCATACCAAGAAGAGATTGAGCTGCAGACAGTTCATGTCGACACAACCAATGAATAACTGAGGAACACGTCATCAAACCGACGAGTATAAAACACAATTCACGAATTGATGGATTCCCTGCATATTCAGTCGTACATGTGAAGCATTCCAGAGCCCATGTGAATTGAAGCCAATTGGACGAGCAGGCCATACCAGACAGACACAATGTGGCCCAGCCTTAAATCTGGCACACGACGTTAAGTGGAGCGTCCGGAGTCAGGTGGAGCGTGATGCGGACACAGAGCCGAGGGACAGGTAAATAACAAGGCGAACTATACCACCGAGTGGAGGCAAAACGCAAGATCCTGGAAGGAAATGGCAAAATACCTTCAGTGCAACGGACACGTGGTTAAATACGTTTGTGATTCGGGGTTATTCCAAAAACCGGAATTGGTGATAGCCGCTGGTAGAAATTTCACGAGTAATATCTGGTGGGTTACCAAGGTATCAACCTGAGCCGCAAAAAAAAACGAAGATTTTCAAAACAGGCAGAATGCATAAATAGGCAAGAAACTCACAAATGAAGATTCCTGGTGCTTCACCACTTCATGCCGAACATTGCCAAATTCAAGCTGGGTTGGTCATTCAGGAAAGGTGTTTTGCACTTTCCTTTCAATCATAAGCCATTTCCTTCTGCTCGTTGCAATATGGAACTTTCGGAATCCAAGATATCTATTTATTCATCGGGCAAGCAGGAGAAGATAGAACGATCTGCACATGCAGTCGAGCTATCCGGCCTGGGTTCGAATCTCGACCCCACGAGAAATTGTCATCCTGGTGTCTCGAACGCAGGACGATGGATCAATGTGTGCGACGTCCATCAGAAGGCCGTTAAGAAAGAGGACCCATCTGTCAGCACTGGTATATCTTCGGTGGATGATAAATATCCCATGGTGTCTCTTGGGAAGAGGAGGCGAGTTATCACCGGCACCCTGAACAAATTACAAATTCCTGCCACAGTCAAATATCAGGCCTGGCCAGCTGCCATCACTGTTTTTTTTACTTTTTGTATACTCACTCAAGGATTATATAAGAGCCAACACATCAAACATATAATAAAGGGAGCGGAAGAGAGAGGGAAACAACAACAGTAGAGAACAGGGACATCCGGAGATCTATGGAAGGGAGAGGGCTGCAAGATGGACACGACAAGGAATTTCAGGAAAGAAGTTGGAGATTGAAAGAGGTGGATTTGGGGTGTATTAACGGGGGTAGAAAAGATCAAGGTTTTGGATGGGGGAAGATAAGAAATGGTGGTGAACAGCTGTTTTGAAGACCTGGAGGGAGGGGTGGGATTGAAGGGAGTGGGGGCGTTTGTTCCAGAGGCGGGAGAAAAGGGGAATGAAGGAGTGAGGGTGAGCAGAGAGTCTTGATTTTGGCAGTTTCACCAGAAGAGGGTTGCAGGCAGATCTTGTGCGTCCGGCAGGAATATTTGGGGGGCAGAGCCCAGAGAGAGCTGGGGAAGCTAAATAATTTTCTTAAAGTAACATGAGGAAAACACCAAAGCCCTGGAAGGTTAGAAAAACTACAAATATAGAAATGGAAACAGAAAGTAAACCTTACAGGTAAAGACAAACTACATACTTTGGACGATCACAAACCTTCCATTGCAAATTCTAAAAGGATCCACCGTTGGGGTTTGTGTGAATATAGTCACCTTTTGTGCCATCTCATGAGGGTTAAATTCCGACGAGAATATTAAACTGTCAAACGAAAGTGCATCGCAGGAAGGGCCGTCGTCGAGCAGAACATTAATATGGGAATCCTGTCTGTTAGCATTCCCTCATGAATGTTAAATGTCCCACAGCTGCTAAGCAGAAGTTTTGAAAGTGTCAATAAGGTTATTTGTGTTCTAGTGTTCAAGTATATTACTCAATTTAAATTAAATAAAGATTTTTAAATGTTGTGGAAAAAAATTCTGGGTGCTTACCACCGCAGCGTCTTATACACCACCTCAATTAACACGTTACATTAGTTCTTCGTGCCTGTGGTTCGTGTCCTTTATGACGTCTAAAAAAGTAGGTTTCCTGTTTGGAATTATTTTCCATTTTGTTTCAGGCAGATAGAGGAAATCGTTTCATCTCACCCCTGTCCGCGCGTGCACGGTGGACAAATTCAGACTAAACTACACGTTCGTTTTCGGATTTGTGTTCAAAAGATAACATTCATTTTTAAACCAAGTTGTTCCTCGATCATAAACTGACATTTGGGGATACAGAGTGAGACAGCCAAAGCGAAGCAATTATTACCTCCGCCACCAAAGGTGGATGGGGGTTGTGTTTTCACCCCTGTCTGTCCGTTTGTGAACAAAATCCATATCTATCTATAATTCCAGTAATCTCTGTCTGTCTGTCTGTACGTCTGTACGTTTGTTTGTTTGTCTGTGACCGCTGTTTCTCGACAACTACCGGTCCGATATACTTGAAACTTGCCAGGTATATTGCTGGGGACCCGAGGATGTGCCTTTTCAAGGTTTCATATTAATCGGACAATTACTTACCGAGCTATGTCCAAAAAACGATTCAACCAATCAGAGAGCAGCGAACGATCGCGTGTGCCGAACGTGGCGGACACACTCTGCCTCGGATGGCACATTTGAGAGCGTATTCATTTATTTCACGTTTGCAAACTATGTTGGCGTTAAACTATGTTTTACAACTAATAAAAACGAATTTGCGATTCATTCGCTTTCCTGCGCGTTTGTGTACGCGATGGCGATTTCTTTACCAAACTCCGGAAGCCGTTCGCTTTGGACCGAACCATTGCATGTAAATAGAGGGGGGGGATTGTCACCACTCGCAAGCCGTTCGCTTTGGACCAAACCATTTCATGTAAATAGAGGGGGGGATATAATTTTAGATATATAGATATAGTACGGGCATGCCCTAGTATATATAAAACACAGTTTGTGTGTGTGTGTGTGTGTGTGTGTGTGTGTGTGTGTGTGTGTGTGTGTGTGTGTGTGTGTGTGTGTGTGTGTGTGTGTGCAATGTTACCGATAGACTCCTAAACGGAGAGGCTCACGTACTTGATATTTGGCACAGACATGGCCATTGAGCCTGGGAAGAACATGGCTGACCTAAAAATGTATTTAATAATATTTTTTTTACCATATTTTTACCTCAGCGCGGAATATTATGACCGGAATCTGACCGGTAGCAGAGCAGCGCGCTGATTCGCTCAGAGCGATCACGTGATGTTCGTTGCCGCCATTAACTCAGTTACGCGTATTTCAGAGCGAAAAACGATTGCGTTTTTGCCGAGTACTTCTGCATGATTAGCATTTAGCATGATTTAGCATGATTTAGCATAGATAGTAGCATGTTTCACATAGATTTTTTTTTCAGCGAGCAGAAGTACCCGGCATTGTACGAATAATATATAGATAGTGCCGTGTAGGGCGGAGTGATGCCGCTGTGGGAGGGACCGAGCAAGGTCGCTGTGGGCGGGACCGAGCGAGGTCGCTGTGGGCGGGACCGAGCGAGGTCGCTGTGGGCGGGACCGAGCGAGGTCGCTGTGGGCGGGGCCGAGCGAGGCAGCTATGGGCGGGGCCGAGCGAGGTCTGCGTTAGTGCGTTGCCGCCGTTGCCTGGTATAAAAAGATGGTGCTTGATGCTCTCTGCGTCAAGATACGGACTTGATGTCCGTATCTTTACAACAGACATTCCAATGATGATGATGATAAATGTAATACCGCTCAAGGAAGGCCCACAACTCAAGAGTGGAAAAAACAATAAAATGAACAAAAATACGGGGAAGGAGAAGCAACCACTCAGAAGAATGACAGAAAATCATTTCCCTTAAATGTACCGTGTTCACCAACGAGCACGACCAGATACAGGACACCAAAATAATTTCCCTTACACATATCGTGTCCACCAACCAGCAAGACCATACCATTTACCTCTGGATCAAACTGTATTTCAAATATTCAAACGGTTTTTACATGCTGCCGTCTCCTAGCAACCAATGAAATTTTTCAAAAATATTGTAGTACATTTATTTTTTAATAATGTACCATATTTACGGCAGTATATTTATTTACGCCATGAGTGGAAGGAAAATTTCCAGCATGCTGATTCGCTCATTCGGGCTCATTGATGATGATCACGATCACGTGATGACGTGATCACGAATGATGTTCGTGACGCGATCACGTGATGTTCCTTGCCGCCATAAACTCACAGCAAGTAGCATAGATTTTAGCATGATTAGCATTTAGCATGATTTAGCATAGATAGTAGCATGTTTCACATAGATTTTTTTTCAGCGAGGAATATTACGCACGGATTCTGACCGCCGGTGGCAGACCAGCGCGCCGATTCGCTCAGAGCGATCACGTGATGTTCCATCCCCGCCGCCAGTTGGCTTCACTTTTCACGGAGTATGAGCGTTCTATATATTTTCAATTCAGTGCGCCCGACTCGCTCACGTACTTGATTTGTGGCATAGACATGGCCATTGGGCCTTCACGGTGGAATTTGTGCGAGGCTTTTGTCCGAGTGAGCTTGAGTCGAGAGGGCGAATGTACGGGTTGGGAATGTACGGGTCTCCCTTCCCCCACCCGGCAACGCCGGTACTGGAGGGCGTCACAGGATCGGTGAGTCTCCAAAATCCGCTTCGTGCTGTTGCGAAGATTCAGGACGATGTCGCGATTGTTGTGCTGCTCTCCGACCATGAGAACTGCAACGTCATTGTTGACTGGCCCTCCCCTTCCCTCCCCCCTCCCCCGTCCGTCCTCCCCTCCCTTCCCCCTCCGTCCTCCCCCTCCCTCCCCCCTCCCCCTCCTTCCCCCCTCCCCCTCCTCCCCCCTCTCCTCCCCCTCCCCCCTCTCCTCCCCCTCCCCCCTCTCCTCCCCCTCCCTCCTCTTTTCCCTCACGTTTATACACGGAATGCCGGGTACTTCCCCCCCCCCCTATTCTCCCCTACCCCCCTACCCCCCTCTCCTCCCCTCCTCTTCCCCCTCCCCCGCCCGGCAATGCCGGGTACTTCTGCTAGTATCTCATAAAGTTGTGGACGGATTCGGACGAAATTTGGCAGAGATGCAGCGTATGTGACAAGGACGAAATGTTTAGATTTTGGTGAAGATCCAGATCCGGCTACGAGAACATTTAAAGTGATTGTTCACCATTGGGAATTAGGGCCAAAAATGATACATAGCAGGATATCTCAAAAAGTTATGGATGGATTTGGACGAAACTTGTTGAACAGGTTGTGTGCGTGACAAGGACGAATCGATTCAATTTTGGTGAAGCTCCGGATCTGGATCCACCTAGTAGAATTTTTAAAGCGATTCTTCAGCATTGTGTGAAATGGCCAACCAGGCGGAGGTGTGCTCTCTACTGAGTGCCGTTCCAGTTACTCCCGCCAGGGAGTAATGCATTCGATCGTGTCCGTGTCTGTGTGTGTGTGTTCGTGTGTGTGTGTTAGTGTGTGTGTGTTCGTGTGTGTGTTTGTGAACAAGATATCTGTAAAAGTTCTGAACGGATTTGGTTGAAGGTTGGTGGGATGATTGCCCTTGGGATAAGGAAGAATCGATTCGTTTTTGGTGAAGCTCAGGATATTATTCCGGATCCAGGAATTTTTTGCAGGGTTTTTTACCATTGGAAGACAGGGCTCCAACTTGACCCACGGCGGGAGTATGCGCTCTACTGAGTGGCGTTCTAGTTTAACACTGATTTTCGCTTTGTGTGCACAGGGTAACAGCTCGACGAGTTTGACGGTTCGACTGAGGAGGAGCAGGTAAAACAATGGCTCTTCTCATTGGATGAATACACAGACAACTGTGGCAGAGAGCAAATCAGCAAAAGCAATATCCGAGGGAAGGTCCTCTTACTAACCAGTACAGCCCAAGATAACAAAAGTGCAATTTATTATAGATCGTGCAGTGTCTTTCAACCCTCACCAACCTCTTGCAATTCAAACACCTCATTTCAATCCACCTCACCTATCAACGACGTCACCACCCCGCTCTTTAGCGATCAGATTCAGTAGGGTTTGCTGCAAGTGCTCACGGATGTTCCCGTATCGAACCACTTGGTCTCGGAAGATGATAAGTCCCAAGTTGTACACGTTCTCCACGTTGTTCTGCAGCACGTACACTCGATCCTAGGGCAAGGCAGGGGGTCATCGAGTCGGCATTGCGCGTCACAAAAGCGACCGACGCCGACGATGGCAAGACGTGTTCGACGAACGACAATGACGATAGATAGTATATTTAACGGCAGTACCATGTACATTAGGATGTCACGGATCATGACCATGGAGGTTTGATGGTCGTTCCACGCCTGGTTTAGCGTCTGCAGCAAGTTGTTATTCAGGGAGTTCAATACGTCCACCCGCACCTGGCACAGGTCACCAATATCATCACGATTAAACATCAGCAGTGATATAATTTATACAACGATCAAATGCTGCTGGAGGCCCAAAAAGGGAGACTTCCTGAACAGGTCAAGCAAGTTCCAAACATAAATATTCAAAGCAGCAAAGGGAATCCTAAATGTTTACATCTTTTGTTGGAGCTTACCGTGTACGCACATCAGGTGCACAACATCAAGGTGCCATCAAGGTGCAATGGACAACTCAACAACGTACGAGGGTTTGTAAACCTGGGTTGCCCATGACGCAACTCAAATGTTCAGATGGGAAGGCCACAAACATGTTACTGCCATCTCTCGGCAGAAGACCAAGCCCCAAGGTGTGCTTCTTTTCTTGCCCCTCGCTTTGGGCCTCGTACCTCACGCTCTCTTGTCGGTGCAGCCCCAGCCACACGAGATTGCACTCGCTTACCTTGCCCGATTTTAACCCGAATGCCCACCTCCATTACCTCATCTTCTGACAGACTCCTCGAGACTCCAGTCTCATTTCCCTCCCTCCGGTTTTTCCAAGTGTGTTGCTAATCATCATCTCATGCTTTCTCCCATTTCCACCCCACCCTCTCCACTGACCCTAACCCCACCCTGTACCTACCTGAGCCTCTTTCCTTTCAGCCACTCATGTGCAGACCTGCTCTCTGATCCCCTTTGATCCTCTGCCAGTTTGTGAACCTGATGCTCTTTGTCTTTTAGCTCCTCCATGAGCCTACATCTCTCGATTAAAAACAAAACAACAAGGAACAGTAAAACAAAGATCACGGTTATATATACTGGGAGGGATGGGGGTGGGGGGGGGGGGGGGCGGAGGAGGGGGAGGAGGGCAGTGCCTCCCCACAAACTCCGAATCAAAGGTGAAACTAAGAACATGCACCACTCTGATGTTACTACTACATACAGTACTTCAAAGTTACTTTATTAGTGGCAGGTTACCTCAGGTTCTGCATAATTGTCCATACAACTCTGAGATTTGTTGTTATTACGAGAGAACACCGATTTATCGCTTTGCACCTAAATCGCCCGACCGAAGCGAAGCATCAATTCCATCGTCCATAGAGTCGGACCACAAATCAAACACAGAAAAAACAGGTTAAACTTGAGGGCCCCACATCTATGCCATCCTGGCTGACCTACGCTGACGACACGACAAAGACAACTTCCCTCAAAATGCAATTTTCGCACATGAATGCGCCCTTTACAAACAAAGGTAGGAATGGCAGGATGGCCGAGAGGTCCGCAAACCGGACGGCCGTCGAGCCCGGGTTTGAATACCGTCATCGACCCGGACCCAGCTATAACCCGTCATCCCGGTGTTTTACAGGCGGGGCGATTCATCGATGGGTGCGTCGTCCCTCGGACGGACGTTAAACGGGCGTCCTGTCTGGTGGCACCAGTTGGTGGACGTGAAAGACCCCATGGCGTCCTTCGTGAAAAGTAGGCGAGCTATCACTTGCTCCCTGAACAATCTCCAAACACCTGTCCGAACCTGCGGGGGCTCTGCATCAACAACGCAGCCACGCACCCTGCCAATGATGCTACTCGCAGTTTTGGGCTGCATACAATCGAAGAAGAAGAAGAAGAAGAAAGGTCCTGGTCACATTTGAACAATCCTCATATCATGAGAATAGAGTGTATAAATGGTCTTGCCTTTCTTTGCAGAAAACCAATGAGGGTTCAACAATCCCTTTTCAAAGGCCTTCATGATTTAAAAAGCAAGTCTCGTTGTTGGACGAATGCGTACACGGATGCGTACACGGATGCGTACACGCTGCACAAGATGACTTAACGTACCTTGTTAACGAGATGCTCAGAAACGACCTCTCGCAACCCCGTGTACAGCTTTTCCCCGTGCTTGTGCAGAACCATCGTGTATGCGTTCCTGTACAGTTCCTCGAAACTCAGCCCACTGTTGTTTTTCTTCTGTATTTCCTGGATTGCATTTTTCAGCAGGTTCCATATACTTGCAACATACTTCTCGTCCATAGTCATCTGGAGCAACAGGAAGGAGGGAGGTCGACAAAGCAACGGTAAGTGACGGCGAGTTTTTGGCCTGCAAGCCTCGTCCAAGCATCGGAATGGATCATAACCCATGTGGAAGACAAACAACGTCCACTATGGTTAATGTAATATAATACAACGAGCAATATTATAATTATAACTTGGTGACAATGAGGTCTCACCCTGTTACGTTGTGCAAATGGTCTACGTGACCTTGTGCCTTGTCCATAATGAAGAAGACCCTCAACAGGAAACAAGACCAAACATAACTTTTGGTAGTCATTTTAAATATCGATGATACAGTTTAGGTATTAAATAACACTTGTGTGGTACCAGGTTTAAACTTTTCACTTTTCAGGGCCTTTGACTCACTCACCGCAGGCAGGTTGGTGGTCTTTCTGTATCCTACCGACTCCTCTCCGGCCTTGCCCCCCCAGCTCTCTGTGCTCTGTCCCCCAAATATTCCTACAGGTCGCACAAGATCTGCCAGCCACCCTCTTATGGTTAAACTGCCAAAATCTCGGCTCTCTGCTCACCTTCACTCCTTCATTCCTCTTTTCTCCCGCCTCTGGAACAAACTCCCTCACTCTCTTCAATCCCACTCCTCCCTCCAGGTCTTCAAAACAGCTGTTCACCACCATCTCTTATCTTCCCCCATCCAAAACCTTGATCTTTTCTACCCCCGTTAATTCACCCCAGATACACTTTTTTGAAATTCTGACTTCTTTCCTAGAAGTCCTAGCAGTGTCCATGTGTTTTATACTTCTCCTCCCCCCCTTCCCATGCCTCCTCCCCCCAAGCCGTCTCCCTCCCACAGATCTCCCGATGTCCCTGCTCTCAAACGTTGCACTTGTGTGCTTCCCTCTCCCTCCCCATCATTTACAAATAAATAAATACATCCTGTTACATCACGGGGAAAAATTATCCAAAGATGACACTTGAGAAAATTCCCGTATTTTACTAGCGCCTGTTCAAAATCAGATTCTAACAAATATGAAAAACTAGAACGGTGCTCGGTGAAGCACACACCTCCGCCAGGTTGAACCGTTTACGTTTTGGATCACACCGATTGGCCAGATTCGGATCGTCACCAAAATGTAACCAATGTAACCTCGTCACACACCCAACCTGTCCACAAAACTTCGTCAACATCTGTCCATAACTTCTTGAGATATCGTGTTCACAGACAGACAGACAGCATCCGCCTTCACAAAACATAACCTGCATCCACATTCGGTGTTGGGGTAATTAAACAATTTCAACCATCATTGGGAATGAAAATGACTGCCTCCACACAGGTGTGACTCCTTTTTCATGCCAAATCGTCCTTGAAACAGAACCATGGTCGACCTAATACGAGAGTGAAACCCTTAGAGCCAGACAGGAAATCTTGACGCCGCAACAAAATCCAGTGTAAAGACAGGTGTCTCATCCAGGTTAAGATCCCCTAATCCAGTGTAAAACCAGGTGTCTCATCTAGGTTAAGATCCCCCATAGATTCTCCAATTTTCATCTCATTAGAAAACTCTTGCCCCGACTTTCGAAACATCACTCGAACCATTTCATTGAACTTTCTGCTGTACAGTCTTTCCACCACCACCACAACCACCACATGGCTCGTGTATCACTGCATATTCAATGGAAAACCATCCAGGATCACAGCAAACTCTTCAATGAGATATCACAAACAAAGCAAACAGGAGACAGAGCATCGATGAGCCGTCATAACTCAACACAAACAAACCATCAAAGTCTCATTCAAGTTAGAGCAAAGCATTTCCGTACAGTATACCTGCACAGGTAAACCACCTCCTGCACAGGTCGACCTGCACAGGTAACCAAACCCCTCTTTGCCTTTAGTAAACGAGAGAATGGGTAAATGTAACGACTTCCTCCTTCACTCGACACCATTCCATTAAATGCTTCTTCTTTTTTTTCTTTTCTTTTTTTTGTATACAAGATCGAGGCTCGTGAAAGAGCGAACATTAATCACACAGAAAGACAAACAGACACACAAAACACAAAATATGGGGAGCGGTAGACAAGATGGGGAGAGAGGGGGAAGGACACAAACACAACATTTGAGAGCAGGGACCGAGAGACATGGAGACATCAAGAGAACTGTGGGAGGGAGAGGGCTTTGGGGGGGAGGCATGGGAAGGGGGGGGGGGGGGGGGTGGGAGAGGTATAAAACATATGGACACTGCCAAGACTTCCAGGAAAGAAGTTGGAATTTCAAACAAGGTGGATCTGGGGTGAATTAGTGGGGGTAGAAAAGATCAAGGTTTTGGATGGGGGAAGATAAGAGATGGTGGTGAACAGCTGTTTTAAAGACCTGGAGGGAGGAGTGGGATTGAAGGGAGTGAGGGACTTTGTTCCAGAGGCGGGAGAAAAGAGGAATGAAAGAGTGAAGGTGAGCAGAGAGCCGAGATTTCGGCAGTTTAACCATCAGAGGGTTGCTGGCAGATCTTGTGCGACCTGTAGGAATATTTGGGGGACAGAGCACAGAGAGAGCTGGGGGAGCAAGGCCGGAGAGGAGTCGGTAGAAGACAGAAAGACCACCTACCTGCCTGCGGTGAGTGAGTGAAAGGCCCTCAGAGATAGCTTCATCGCGGGAGATTCCAATGATTCTGAAAGCTTTGGATTCAACAGCGTGAAGCCGAGCCAGGTGTGAGGCAGGAGCACCGGCCCATAGGGGGGAACAGTATTCCATTGAGCTGCGGATGAAAGCCTTGTATGTGGTGAGGAGCTCAGGTGTGCCTAGGAAGGACTTCGCACGACGGAGGATGCCCAGTCGGCGACTGGCTTTGGAGGCCAGCTTGGAAATGTGGTTTTCCCAGGAAAGATCATGGCAGATAGTGAGACCCAAAAGCTTGAGCGACAGAACTTCTTGGAGAGGATTGTTGAGAAAGTAGATGGGAGGATAAATGTCTTTTTGATTTTGGATAAATATCAAACCACATGTCACGTGAACGAGTAAAAAAAAAACAAATTCAATATGCACTTCATCAAAAAGAAAAAACCTCTTTTTACGAGTCGGGTGTTCACACGTCGGAGGGTATGTTAAATGGACAGAGAGGGAGAGAGGGACAGAGAGAGGGACGGAGAGAGACAGAGAGAGACAGACCCAGAGAGAGACAGACCCAGAGAGAGACAGACCCAGAGAGAGACAGACCCAGAGAGAGACAGACCCAGAGAGAGACAGACCCAGAGAGAGACAGACCCAGAGAGAGACAGACCCAGAGAGAGACAGACCCAGAGAGAGACAGACCCAGAGAGAGACAGACCCAGAGAGAGACAGACCCAGAGAGAGACAGACCCAGAGAGAGACAGACCCAGAGAGAGACAGACCCAGAGAGAGACAGACCCAGAGAGAGACAGACCCAGAGAGAGACAGACCCAGAGAGAGACAGACCCAGAGAGAGACAGACCCAGAGAGAGACAGACCCAGAGAGAGACAGACCCAGAGAGAGACAGACCCAGAGAGAGACAGACCCAGAGAGAGACAGACCCAGAGAGAGACAGACCCAGAGAGAGACAGACCCAGAGAGAGACAGACCCAGAGAGAGACAGACCCAGAGAGAGACAGACCCAGAGAGAGACAGACCCAGAGAGAGACAGACCCAGAGAGAGACAGACCCAGAGAGAGACAGACCCAGAGAGAGACAGACCCAGAGAGAGACAGACCCAGAGAGAGACAGACCCAGAGAGAGACAGACCCAGAGAGAGACAGACCCAGAGAGAGACAGACCCAGAGAGAGACAGACCCAGAGAGAGACAGACCCAGAAAGAGACAGACCCAGAGAGAGACAGACTCAGAGAGAGACAGACCCAGAGAGAGACAGACCCAGAGAGAGACAGAGCCAGAGAGAGACAGAGCCAGAGAGAGACAGAGTCAGAGTCAGAGAGAGTCAGAGTCAGAGAGAGTCAGAGCCAGAGAGAGACAGAGCCAGAGAGAGACAGAGCCAGAGAGAGACAGAGCCAGAGAGAGACAGAGCCAGAGAGAGACAGACAGAGTCAGATACACAGAGCCAGATAGACAGAGCCAGAGAGAGTCAGAGAGAGACAGAGCAAGACACAGCCAGAGCCAGAGACAGAGTCATAGAGATATAGAGCCAGAGAGAGACAGAGCCAGAGAGACAGAGAGAGACAGAGACAGAGAGAGACAGAGCCAGAGAGACAGAGAGAGCCAGAGCCAGACAGCCAGAGCCAGAGAGAGCCAGAGCCAGAGAGAGCCAGAGCCAGAGAGAGCCAGAGCCAGAGAGAGAGAGAGACAGAGCCAGAGAGAGCCAGAGAGAGAGACAGAGCCAGAGAGAGACAGAGCCAGAGCCAGAGAGAGAGACAGAGCCAGAGAGAGACAGAGCCAGAGAGAGACAGAGCCAGAGAGAGACAGAGCCAGAGAGAGACAGAGCCAGAGAGAGACAGAGCCAGAGAGAGACAGAGCCAGAGAGAGACAGCCAGAGCCAGAGAGAGACAGAGTCAAAGAGAGACAGCCAGAGAGAGAGCCAGAGAGAGACAGAGCCAGAGACAGAGCCAGAGACAGACAGAGACAGAGAGAGACAGAGACAGAGCCAGAGCTAGAGAGAGCCAGAGACAGAGAGAGACAGAGCCAGAGAGAGACAGAGCCAGAGAGAGACAGAGACAGAGCCAGAGACAGAGACAGAGCTAGAGAGAGCCAGAGACAGAGAGAGAGCCAGAGAGAGACAGAGCCAGAGAGAGCCAGAGAGAGACAGAGCCAGAGTCAGAGAGAGAGACAGAGCCAGAGTCAGAGAGAGAGACAGAGCCAGAGAGAGACAGAGCCAGAGAGAGCCAGAGCCAGAGAGAGCCAGAGAGCCAGAGCCAGAGAGAGCCAGAGCCAGAGAGAGCCAGAGCCAGAGCGAGAGAGAGCCAGAGAGAGACAGAGCCAGAGAGAGACAGAGCCAGAGAGAGCCAGAGTCAGAGAGCCACAGCCAGAGTCAGAGAGAGCCAGAGACAGAGTCAGAGAGAGCCAGAGTCAGAGAGAGCCAGAGACAGAGTCAGAGAGAGCCAGAGACAGAGCGAGAGAGAGCCAGAGACAGACAGAGTCAGAGAGAAACAGAGCCAGAGAGAGCCAGAGCCAGAGAGAGCCAGAGAGAGCCAGAGCCAGAGAGCCAGAGCCAGAGAGAGCCAGAGCCAGAGAGAGCCAGAGCCAGAGCGAGAGAGAGCCAGAGAGAGACAGCGTCAGAGAGAGACAGAGTCAGAGAGAGACAGAGCCAGAGAGAGCCAGAGTCAGAGAGCCAGAGAGAGTCAGAGAGAGCCAGAGTCAGAGAGAGCCAGAGACAGAGCGAGAGAGAGCCAGAGACAGAGACAGACAGAGTCAGAGAGAGACAGAGTCAGAGAGAGACAGAGTCAGAGAGAGACAGACCCAGAGAGAGACAGACCCAGAGAGGGACAGACCCAGAGAATCCCTGGATGTTATCACGCAGTACCTTGCGCTGACGTTTCGCACCTCCTTTCCCGAGACCCAAACCGCAAAGACGAGGTGCGCATGCGCGGCAAGAGAGGTCAAAGAGCACACGCGCGGACGTAGTAGAAATCATCAAGTCAGCACCCCAGAGAGAGACAGACCCAGAGAGAGACAGAGCCAGAGAGAGACAGAGTCAGAGAGAGACAGAGTCAGAGAGAGACAGAGTCAGAGAGACAGAGCCAGAGAGAGCCAGAGTCAGAGAGCCAGAGCCAGAGACAGAGTCAGAGAGAGACAGAGTCAGAGAGAGCCAGAGACAAAGAGAGCCAGAGACAAAGAGAGCCAGAGACAGAGCGAGAGAGAGCCAGAGACAGAGCGAGAGAGAGCCAGAGACAGAGCGAGAGAGAGCCAGAGACAGAGCGAGAGAGAGCCAGAGACAGACAGAGCCAGAGAGAGACAGAGCCAGAGAGAGACAGAGCGAGACAGAGCCAGAGAGAGACAGAGCCAGAGAGAGACAGACCCAGAGAGAGACAGACCCAGAGAGAGACAGACCCAGAGAGAGACAGACCCAGAGAGAGACAGACCCAGAGAGAGACAGACCCAGAGAGAGACAGACTCAGAGAGAGACAGAGCCAGAGAGAGACAGAGCCAGATAAAGACAGAGTCAGAGAGAGACAGAGCCAGAGAGAGACAGAGTCAGAGAGAGACAGAGTCAGAGTCAGAGAGAGTCAGAGCTAGAGAGAGACAGAGTCAGAGAGAGACAGAGTCAGAGAGAGACAGAGTCAGAGAGAGACAGAGTCAGAGAGAGTCAGAGCTAGAGAGAGACAGAGCCAGAGAGAGACAGAGTCAGAGAGAGACAGAGTCAGAGAGAGACAGAGTCAGAGTCAGAGAGAGTCAGAGCTAGAGAGAGACAGAGCCAGAGAGAGACAGAGCCAGAGAGAGACAGAGTCAGAGAGAGACAGAGTCAGAGTCAGAGAGAGTCAGAGCTAGAGAGAGACAGAGCCAGAGAGAGACAGAGTCAGAGAGAGACAGAGCCAGAGAGAGACAGAGCCAGAGAGAGACAGAGCCAGAGAGAGACAGAGCCAGAGAGAGACAGAGCCAGAGAGAGACAGAGTCAGAGAGAGACAGAGTCAGAGAGAGACAGAGTCAGAGAGAGACAGAGTCAGAGAGAGACAGAGTCAGAGAGAGACAGAGTCAGAGAGAGACAGAGTCAGAGCTAGAGAGAGACAGAGTCAGATACACAGAGCCAGATAGACAGAGCCAGATAGACAGAGCCAGATAGACAGAGCCAGATAGACAGAGCCAGATAGACAGAGCCAGATAGACAGAGCCAGATAGACAGAGCCAGAGAGAGTCAGAGTCAGAGAGAGACAGAGCAAGACAGAGCCAGAGCCAGAGACAGAGTCATAGAGATATAGAGCCAGAGTCAGAGAGAGACAGAGCCAGAGAGACAGAGAGAGACAGAGCCAGAGAGACAGAGACAGAGAGAGACAGAGCCAGACAGAGCCAGAGCCAGACAGCCAGAGCCAGAGAGAGCCAGAGCCAGACAGAGCCAGAGAGAGCCAGAGCCAGAGAGAGAGACAGAGCCAGAGAGAGACAGAGGCAGAGAGAGACAGAGCCAGAGAGAGACAGAGCCAGAGACAGAGTCAGAGAGAGCCAGAGACAGAGAGAGAGCCAGAGTCAGAGAGAGCCAGAGTCAGAGAGAGCCAGAGTCAGAGAGAGCCAGAGACAGAGCGAGAGAGAGTCAGAGAGAGAGAGTCAGAGAGAGACAGACCCAGAGAGAGACAGACCCAGAGAGAGACAGACCCAGAGAGAGACAGACCCAGAGAGAGACAGACCCAGAGAGAGACAGACCCAGAGAGAGACAGACCCAGAGAGAGACAGACCCAGAGAGAGACAGACCCAGAGAGAGACAGACCCAGAGAGAGACAGAGTCAGAGAGAGACAGACCCAGAGAGAGACAGACCCAGAGAGAGACAGACCCAGAGAGAGACAGACCCAGAGAGAGACAGACCCAGAGAGAGACAGACCCAGAGAGAGACAGACCCAGAGTCAGAGAGAGCCAGAGCGAGACAGAGCGAGAGAGAGACAGAGCGAGAGAGAGTCAGAGAGAGACAGAGCGAGCCAGAGCCAGAGAGAGACAGACCCAGAGAAAGACAGACCCAGAGAGAGACAGACCCAGAGAGAGACAGACCCAGAGAGAGCCAGAGAGAGACAGAGCCAGAGAGACAGCCAGAGCCAGAAAGAGACAGAGCCAGAAAGACAGAGCCAGAGAGAGACAGAGCCAGAGAGAGACAGAGCCAGAGAGAGACAGAGCCAGAGAGAGAGAGAGCCAGAGCCAGATCCAGAGAGAGCCAGAGCCAGAGAGAGCCAGAGAGACAGAGCCAGAAAGAGACAGAGCCAGAGACAGCCAGAGAGAGCCAGAGCCAGAGAGAGACAGAGCCAGAGAGAGACAGAGCCAGAGCCAGAGAGAGACAGAGCCAGAGCCAGAGAGAGACAGAGATAGAGTCAGAGAGAGACAGAGTCAGAGAGAGACAGAGTCAGAGAGAGACAGAGTCAGAGAGAGACAGAGTCAGAGAGAGACAGAGTCAGAGAGAGACAGAGTCAGAGAGAGACAGAGTCAGAGAGAGACAGAGTCAGAGAGAGACAGAGTCAGACAGAGACAGAGTCAGACAGAGACAGAGTCAGACAGAGACAGACAGAGCCAGAGAGGGACAGAGCCAGAGAGAGACAGAGCCAGAGAGAGACAGAACCAGAGAGAGACAGAGCCAGAGAGAGACAGAGCCAGAGAGAGACAGAGCCAGAGAGAGACAGAGCCAGAGAGACAGAGCCAGAGAGACAGAGCCAGAGAGGCAGAACCAGAGAGAGACAGAGCCAGAGAGACAGAGCCAGAGAGACAGAGCCAGAGAGAGAGAGCCAGAGAGAGAGAGCCAGAGAGAGACAGAACCAGGGCGAGACAGAACCAGGGCGAGACAGAGACAGAGCCAGAGAGAGACAGAGCCAGAGAGAGACAGAGCCAGAGAGAGACAGAGCCAGAGAGAGACAGAGCCAGAGAGAGACAGAGCCAGAGAGAGACAGAGCCAGAGAGAGACAGAGCCAGAGAGACAGAGCCAGAGAGACAGAGCCAGAGAGACAGAGAGAGACAGAGACAGAGAGACAGAGAGAGCCAGAGCCAGAGCGAGCCAGAGAGAGACAGAGACAGAGACAGACAGTCAGAGAGAGACAGAGCCAGAGAGAGCCAGAGTCAGAGAGAGCCAGAGTCAGAGAGAGCCAGAGTCAGAGAGAGCCAGAGTCAGAGAGAGCCAGAGTCAGAGCCAGAGCGAGAGAGAGCCAGAGACAGAGCGAGAGAGAGCCAGAGACAGAGCGAGAGAGAGCCAGAGACAGAGCGAGAGAGAGCCAGAGACAGAGCGAGAGAGAGCCAGAGACAGAGCGAGAGAGAGCCAGAGACAGAGCGAGAGAGAGCCAGAGACAGAGCGAGAGAGAGCCAGAGACAGAGCGAGAGAGAGCCAGAGACAGAGCGAGAGAGAGCCAGAGACAGAGCGAGAGAGAGCCAGAGACAGAGCCAGAGAGAGACAGAGCGAGAGAGAGCCAGAGAGAGACAGACCCAGAGAGAGAGACCCAGAGAGAGACAGACCCAGAGAGAGACAGACCCAGAGAGAGACAGACCCAGAGAGAGACAGACCCAGAGAGAGACAGACCCAGAGAGAGACAGACCCAGAGAGAGACAGACCCAGAGAGAGACAGACCCAGAGAGAGACAGACCCAGAGAGAGACAGACCCAGAGAGAGACAGACCCAGAGAGAGACAGACCCAGAGAGAGACAGACCCAGAGAGAGACAGACCCAGAGAGAGACAGACCCAGAGAGAAACAGACCCAGAGAGAGACAGACCCAGAGAGAGACAGACCCAGAGAGAGACAGACCCAGAGAGAGACAGACCCAGAGAGAGACAGAGCCAGAGACAGCCAGAGCCAGAGACAGCCAGAGTCAGAGAGAGACAGAGCCAGAGAGAGACAGAGCCAGAGAGAGACAGAGCCAGAGAGAGACAGAGCCAGAGAGAGACAGAGCGAGAGATACAGAGCGAGAGATACAGAGCCAGAGAGAGACAGAGCCAGAGAGAGACAGAGCCAGAGAGAGACAGAGCCAGAGAGAGACAGAGCCAGAGAGAGAGAGAGCCAGAGAGAGACAGAGCCAGAGAGACAGAGACAGAGCCAGAGAGAGACAGAGCCAGAGCCAGAGAGAGACAGAGCCAGAGAGAGAAAGAGCCAGAGTCAGAGAGAGAGACAGAGCCAGAGACAGAGCCAGAGACAGAGACAGAGCCAGAGACAGCCAGAGCCAGAGAGCCAGAGCCAGAGAGAGCCAGAGCGAGCCAGAGCCAGAGAGAGCCAGAGCCAGAGAGAGCCAGACAGAGCCAGAGAGAGCCAGACAGAGCCAGAGCGAGCCAGAGAGAGACAGAGACAGAGAGAGACAGTCAGAGAGAGACAGAGCCAGAGACAGAGTCAGAGAGAACCAGAGACAGAGTCAGAGAGAACCAGAGACAGAGTCAGAGAGAACCAGAGACAGAGTCAGAGAGAACCAGAGACAGAGTCAGAGAGAACCAGAGACAGAGTCAGAGAGAACCAGAGACAGAGTCAGAGAGAGCCAGAGTCAGAGAGAGCCAGAGTCAGAGAGCCAGAGACAGAGCGAGAGAGAGCGAGAGAGAGACAGAGTCAGAGAGAGACAGAGTCAGAGAGAGACAGAGTCAGAGAGAGACAGAGTCAGAGAGAGACAGAGACAGAGTCAGAGAGAGACAGAGACAGAGTCAGAGAGAGACAGAGACAGAGTCAGAGAGAGACAGAGACAGAGTCAGAGAGAGACAGAGACAGAGTCAGAGAGAGACAGAGACAGAGTCAGAGAGAGACAGAGACAGAGTCAGAGAGAGACAGAGACAGAGTCAGAGAGAGAGACAGACCCAGAGAGAGAGACAGACCCAGAGAGAGAGACAGACCCAGAGAGAGAGACAGACCCAGAGAGAGAGACAGACCCAGAGAGAGAGACAGACCCAGAGAGAGAGACAGACCCAGAGAGAGAGACAGACCCAGAGAGAGACAGACCCAGAGAGAGACAGACCCAGAGAGAGACAGACCCAGAGAGAGACAGACCCAGAGAGAGACAGACCCAGAGAGAGACAGACCCAGAGAGAGACAGACCCAGAGAGAGACAGACCCAGAGAGAGACAGACCCAGAGAGAGACAGACCCAGAGAGAGACAGACCCAGAGAGAGACAGACCCAGAGAGAGACAGACCCAGAGAGAGACAGACCCAGAGAGAGACAGACCCAGAGAGAGACAGACCCAGAGAGAGACAGACCCAGAGAGAGACAGACCCAGAGAGAGACAGACCCAGAGAGAGACAGACCCAGAGAGAGACAGACCCAGAGAGAGACAGACCCAGAGAGAGACAGACCCAGAGAGAGACAGACCCAGAGAGAGAGACAGACCCAGAGAGAGAGACAGACCCAGAGAGAGACAGACCCAGAGAGAGACAGACCCAGAGAGAGACAGACCCAGAGAGAGACAGACCCAGAGAGAGACAGACCCAGAGAGAGACAGACCCAGAGAGAGACAGACCCAGAGAGAGACAGAGCCAGAGAGAGACAGAGCCAGAGAGAGACAGACCCAGAGAGAGACAGACCCAGAGAGAGACAGACCCAGAGAGAGACAGACCCAGAGAGAGACAGACCCAGAGAGAGACAGACCCAGAGAGAGACAGACCCAGAGAGAGACAGACCCAGAGAGAGACAGACCCAGAGAGAGACAGAGTCAGAGAGAGACAGAGTCAGAGAGAGACAGAGTCAGAGAGAGACAGAGTCAGAGAGAGCCAGAGCGAGAGAGAGACAGAGCGAGAGAGAGTCAGAGAGAGACAGAGCGAGCCAGAGCCAGAGAGAGACAGAGTCAGAGAGAGACAGACCCAGAGAGAGACAGACCCAGAGAGAGCCAGAGCCAGAGAGAGACAGAGCCAGAGAGACAGCCAGAGCCAGAAAGACAGAGCCAGAGAGAGACAGAGCCAGAGAGAGACAGAGCCAGAGAGAGACAGAGCCAGAGAGAGACAGAGCCAGAGAGAGAGCCAGAGCCAGAGAGCCAGAGCCAGAGAGAGCCAGAGCCAGAGAGAGCCAGAGCCAGAGCCAGAGAGAGACAGAGCCAGAAAGAGACAGAGCCAGAGAGAGCCAGAGCCAGAGAGAGACAGAGCCAGAGCCAGAGAGAGACAGAGCCAGAGAGAGACAGAGCCAGAGATAGAGTCAGAGAGAGACAGAGTCAGAGAGAGACAGAGTCAGAGAGAGACAGAGTCAGAGAGAGACAGAGTCAGAGAGAGACAGAGTCAGAGA
Source organism: Myxine glutinosa (assembly GCF_964187855.1). Classification (NCBI taxonomy): domain Eukaryota; kingdom Metazoa; phylum Chordata; class Myxini; order Myxiniformes; family Myxinidae; genus Myxine; species Myxine glutinosa. The sequence continues at coordinate 6,765,081 of NC_136273.1, forward strand.
GAGACAGAGTCAGACAGAGACAGACAGAGCCAGAGAGGGACAGAGCCAGAGAGAGACAGAGCCAGAGAGACAGAGAGAGAGCCAGAGCCAGAGAGCCAGAGCGAGACAGAGCGAGAGAGAGACAGAGCGAGAGAGAGTCAGAGAGAGACAGAGCGAGCCAGAGCCAGAGAGAGACAGAGCCAGAGAGAGACAGACCCAGAGAGAGACAGACCCAGAGAGAGACAGACCCAGAGAGAGACAGCCCCAGAGAGAGACAGCCCCAGAGAGAGACAGCCCCAGAGAGAGACAGCCCCAGAGAGAGACAGCCCCAGAGAGAGACAGCCCCAGAGAGAGACAGCCCCAGAGAGAGACAGCCCCAGAGAGAGACAGCCCCAGAGAGAGACAGACCCAGAGAGAGACAGACCCAGAGAGAGACAGACCCAGAGAGAGACAGAGTCAGAGAGAGACAGAGTCAGAGAGAGACAGAGTCAGAGAGAGACAGAGTCAGAGAGAGCCAGAGCGAGAGAGAGACAGAGCCAGAGAGAGAGAGCCAGAGAGAGAGAGCCAGAGAGAGAGAGCCAGAGAGACAGAACCAGGGCGAGACAGAGACAGAGCCAGAGAGAGACAGAGCCAGAGAGAGACAGAGCCAGAGAGAGACAGAGCCAGAGAGAGACAGAGCCAGAGAGAGACAGAGCCAGAGAGAGACAGAGCCAGAGAGACAGAGCCAGAGAGACAGAGAGAGACAGAGACAGAGCCAGAGAGACACAGAGAGACAGACAGAGAGACAGAGAGAGACAGAGCCAGAGTCAGAGAGAGTCAGAGAGAGTTAGAGAGAGTCAGAGAGAGTCAGAGAGAGTCAGAGAGAGTTAGAGAGAGACAGAGAGAGACAGAGACAGAGAGAGACAGAGCCAGAGAGAGACAGAGCCAGAGAGAGACAGAGCCAGAGAGAGACAGAGCCAGAGAGAGACAGACCCAGAGAGAGACAGACCCAGAGAGAGACAGACCCAGAGAGAGACAGACCCAGAGAGAGACAGACCCAGAGAGAGACAGACCCAGAGAGAGACAGACCCAGAGAGAGACAGACCCAGAGAGAGACAGACCCAGAGAGAGACAGACCCAGAGAGAGACAGACCCAGAGAGAGACAGACCCAGAGAGAGACAGACCCAGAGAGAGACAGACCCAGAGAGAGACAGACCCAGAGAGAGACAGACCCAGAGAGAGACAGACCCAGAGAGAGACAGACCCAGAGAGAGACAGACCCAGAGAGAGACAGACCCAGAGAGAGACAGACCCAGAGAGAGACAGACCCAGAGAGAGACAGACCCAGAGAGAGACAGACCCAGAGAGAGACAGACCCAGAGAGAGCCAGAGCCAGAGAGAGACAGAGCCAGAGAGACAGCCAGAGCCAGAAAGACAGAGCCAGAAAGACAGAGCCAGAGAGAGACAGAGCCAGAGAGAGACATAGCCAGAGAGACACAGAGCCAGAGAGAGACAGAGCCAGAGAGAGACAGAGCCAGAGAGAGAGAGAGAGAGAGAGCCAGAGCCAGAGCCAGAGAGAGCCAGAGCCAGAGCCAGAGAGAGACAGAGCCAGAAAGAGACAGAGCCAGAGAGAGCCAGAGCCAGAGCCAGAGCCAGAGCCAGAGAGAGACAGAGCCAGAGCCAGAGAGAGACAGAGCCAGAGCCAGAGAGAGACAGAGATAGAGTCAGAGAGAGACAGAGTCAGAGAGAGACAGAGTCAGAGAGAGACAGAGTCAGAGAGAGACAGAGTCAGAGAGAGACAGAGTCAGAGAGAGACAGAGTCAGACAGAGACAGAGTCAGACAGAGACAGAGTCAGACAGAGACAGACAGAGCCAGAGAGGGACAGAGCCAGAGAGAGACAGAGCCAGAGAGAGACAGAGCCAGAGAGACAGAGAGAGAGCCAGATCCAGAGAGACAGAGAGAGACAGAGCCAGAGAGACAGAGCCAGAGAGACAGAGCCAGAGAGAGACAGAGCCAGAGAGAGAGAGAGAGAGAGAGCCAGAGAGAGACAGAACCAGAGAGAGACAGAGCCAGAGAGACAGAGCCAGAGAGACAGAGCCAGAGAGACAGAGCCAGAGAGACAGAGCCAGAGAGAGAGAGCCAGAGAGAGAGAGAGCCAGAGAGACAGAACCAGGGCGAGACAGAGACAGAGAGAGACAGAGCCAGAGAGAGACAGAGCCAGAGAGAGACAGAGCCAGAGAGAGACAGAGCCAGAGAGAGACAGAGCCAGAGAGACAGAGCCAGAGAGACAGAGCCAGAGAGACAGAGCCAGAGAGCCAGAGAGAGACAGAGACAGAGCCAGAGAGACAGAGAGAGACAGAGCCAGAGAGACACAGAGAGACAGACAGAGAGACAGAGAGAGCCAGAGCGATAGAGCTGGAGAGAGACAGAGAGAGACAGAGCCAGAGTCAGAGAGAGTCAGAGAGAGACAGAGAGAGACAGAGAGAGACAGAGAGAGAGACAGAGAGAGCCAGAGAGATAGAGCTGGAGAGAGACAGAGCTAGAGAGATAGAGCTAGAGAGACAGAGAGAGACAGAGTCAGAGAGAGTCAGAGAGAGACAGAGACAGAGCCAGAGAGAGTCAGAGAGAGACAGAGACAGAGCCAGAGCCAGAGAGATAGAGCTGGAGAGAGACAGAGCCAGAGAGATAGAGTCAGAGAGAGTCAGAGAGACAGACAGAGCCAGAGAGAGACAGAGCCAGAGAGAGAGAGAGACAGAGCCAGAGAGAGAGAGACAGAGCCAGAGAGAGAGAGACAGAGCCAGAGAGATAGAGCTAGAGAGAGCCAGAGAGAGACAGAGAGAGACAGAGCCAGAGAGAGACAGAGCCAGAGAGAGACAGAGCCAGAGAGAGACAGAGCCAGAGAGAGAGAGAGCCAGAGAGAGACAGAGCCAGAGACAGAGTCAGAGAGAGACATAGAGCCAGAGACACAGAGCCAGAGAGAGACATAGAGCCAGAGAGACACAGAGCCAGAGAGAGACAGAGAGAAAGTGTACTTGCTGTGTTTAAATTTACGTTATACTTATACTTATAGCGTGTGTCGGTCACTCGTGTGTCCGTGATGTCCCGAAACAACTACCATATGTTACGATGGAAAACGAGCCATTGATCGGGTCTCCTCAGACTCCACAAACTTAGCATCGAAGAGACAAACTGAACAACCTTCTGTTTCACTGTTGAGCGACCGCGGAATTAATGGGGCCCAAGAGAAGGCCGCGATCCGATCGTTGCCTGGAAATGCATGCGGCGAGCGAGCACAGAGTCCCGCACACCGCTCTAGCCGAGACCTGCGCGGGCCTACCGCTGGCCTGAGGAGACCGTAAGCAGCAGAACAGAAGCCGGTTTACGGTTCGGGGTCCGAAGTGTGATGGAACATGGGGATGTGAAGGGAGCCTATTGGACACTTACAGGAAAAGCCCGGATCCGCATCTTCGTGGTGTCCTTCTTCGGTGGCCCGGGTTTACCCAGGTTGTTCGAAGTCATCCTCACGGTCCGGACCTCGAAGGCCAAGCCGGGGGGAGATCGCGGCGCCCGGGGCGACGACGGGCCTCCTATTCGGTACACTCGAAATACACAAGCAAACAACCGCTGAAAATAACAAAAAATATAAATAAGATAAAATAAAATGGTGACAATGGCGGCGGAAGCCGCACTAAGGCGGCAGAGCAGCCTTTAACTCTGGCTGAAGTAAACAGTGAGTCCTCAGATAGCCACGGCTTGCCTCAACCCGCACCACCATTGTCCGCCCAACTGACAGCCATCTGACGTCACCACGTTAAAACGAGTCACCTCACAGGTCACGGCACCTGACGCGATGACGTCATGGTGATTTATTAGTCACGCGCACCGCGGCGTGAACGCACTTTAAACCGGAATGGAAGGAATGGCCGCGAGTTGGCGGAACACAATGTCACGTTTATGGTAAAGTTCGCGAAGCTCGCAAACGCAAAACGTCCATGGAGGGAGGTCCGCGGACAACGTCCATATTAGATACCGCTGTGCATTTGTAAATGATTGATTCATTTTGTACAAACGTTTATTTGTACATTCGTTTTTCTTCGTAAATTCAACGTTGTCCTTGAGTAACGTTGTATTTGGACACGGGTTGTATTTGAGGGAGAGGAATGAAGAGACTGGGTGGTGTGACGTGTGATGCTCACGGCGTCCGCTCCGAGTTACACCAAATAATCTTCCCGTCGGGAATCGAACCCGCACTAATAAGCTCACAATGGGTGAAACGGAAGAATCCCCAAACGAGCTTACAAAACTCGTGATGTTCCTCAAAAGGCAAGTATCAAGTCGGGAATGTTAATCCGTCGTGACTCTCACCTACTGAATACAAACGTCTACCTAATACGTACTATATACGTAATACGTCCCTTGGGCTTTGTGCAACCCTCCCGAACACCAATAATCGTCATGATTTCCCGATTCGTAATTGCGAAACAAAACGGTTTCTATCCCGACAATAACTCGGAGAAAAACAACCTGGAATTTTGTACATCTTCTTTTCACGTCCATTTTTCCATTAATTAACGACGGCAAAGTGATATTTTATTTTTTGGAGCGTCGACGTCATGACGTCATGACGTCATCAACCAAGATGAACTCAGCGTTGAGGATCAGACGTTCAGACGCTGCAATCCTGTCGATGGAACCACGAACCGAATAGTAGACCAGCTATTTATGAAAAAGTGCTCTAAAAAAACTTTGGATGGCATGTCCTGTTAAAAGCAGGCATCCATGCTGGATCACTTGGTTTGGGTGTGTGGAAAATTATGTGGGTGGATGCCCCCCTGGATTTTGACCTTGAAGGTCATTTCCAAGGTCAAATGGACCTAAAACATGCAAACATGGGTACATCGTTAGCCTATTTTTCATAACAGTTTCTGTTGCACTTAGAAATGTATAACCTTATCAGATCAATTGCCCGTAGGATGTAGAAGAACATGTGAGTCGATTCCACCCTCAATGTTGACCTTGAAGGTACTTTTCAAGGTCAAATCGACCAAAAAGTGCTAGAAATGGGTATTTTCGAGCCGATATTCTATATTACAATAACTTTCTGTTGAATGTAGAAACAGGCATCTGCATTGCATCAATTGCCTGTAGGTTGGGAACAAATAAGTGGTTGGATGCAACCCTGGTTTTTGACCTTCAAGGTCAATTTCTAGGTCAATTGACCCCCTAAAATAGAAAAAATAAATGGATATTTTCTCGCCTACGTTTTGACAGCATTTTCTGTTGTGTGTAGTAACAGGCATCCATGTTGAATGCTTGGGGTGTGTGGAAAGCTTGTGAAAAAGTGGTGTTCTTTGTCAGACCTGAAGATAAGCACAGTGATATCATTATAAATAAATAATTATTTATTTCTTCAAAACTTCAGGTCCTTCAAAACTTCCCCATCACCCCTCCCCTCAAAATCTACCCCCTTGCCCCTCCCCTCCAAATCTTCCCTATCACCCATCTCTTTCAAATATTCCCCCTAGCCCCTCCCCTCCAAATCTTCCCCATCATCCATCCCTTTCAAATCTTCCCCCTTGCCCCTCCCCTCCAAATCTTCCCCATCACCCCAAAACTTCCCCATCACCCCTCCCCTCCAAAACTTCCCCATCACCCATCTCTTTCAAATCTTTCCCCTTGCCCCTCCCCTCCAAATCTTCCCCATCACCCATCCCTTTCAAATCTCCCCCCTTGCCCCTTCCCTCCTAAACTCCCCCCACACCCCTCCCCTCCAAGACTCTCCCTCTCCTCCCTTCCTAGACTCACCTCTCACCCTCCTCCTCAAAGCGTCCTCCCCACTTCTTCCCCCTTCCACCTTCATCTCCCTCAACGTTCTGCCTCACTCTTCCCCTCCTCAAATAACACCTCACTGCGCCTCACCCAATCACCATCAAACCTTTTGTCCGCCCCATTCTTCCCTTTCTCCAAGCTATTCTGAAATCTCTGACACACCTTCAACAGCTCTCCCTACCTCTTCCTCCTCTTCCACATCTTACCCGACCGCGCTCCCCCCCCCCCCCCCCCCCCTGTTCTGCATCCGATGCTCCCCCTTCCTCTTCTTTAACATTATGGACCTCAAACATCCAGGGCCTTCGCTCAAACTTGACTGATCTCTCCATACAGGTTGCTTCTGACAAACCAGACGTGATCTGCTTAACATAAACTTTCCTCCTTCATGATGTCTCTGATTCCTTGGTATCTCTCCCGGGTTACTCCCTCCTCCGGTATGATAGACCTGAGCCTCGTCCTGGAGGTGGGGTTGCTATCTTTATAAAAAAACTCTTCCTCACTCGCCCTGCACTGCCCTCTCTCCACCTCACCCCCAAGAATACCTTTGGCTACGGCTTCCCCTTCGCTCCCACCTTTTGTTCATGTGTGTGTTGTACCGTCCACCAAACAGTGATGACTCCATCTACATCTCGCTGTCTGATAATATGGACTAACTTCTATCTACCCATCCCAACTCTCTCTTCCTCAAATGTGGTGATTTCAATTGTCACCATGCCAGTTGGCTGGGTGTGGGTACCTCTCTCACCAGCCATGGCTCTTCAGCAAAGGACTTCTGTGACCACTGGGACTGACACAATCTGTCAATTTCCCGACCCGGATCTCAGTCAACGGAGCATCTACTCTTCTGGACTTGGTTATGACTAACTTCCCTGAAAATGTCTGCTGCTCTTCTTCTGCTCCAATCGGCTCATCTGATCATGTGCTTGTTAAAGTGGACATCTCTCTGACCATTCTCAGAGAGCCTCCTCAGCGTCGACGAGTCTGGCATTTCACTCAGGCCAACTGGCACGGTCTTCAAGCAGCCATCAATCATCTGGACTGGTCTCCCATCTCTACCGCCTCTGACATCAACTCGTCCTGGGAATTCTTCCAAAGTAAATTGCTCTCTCTCATGCACAGATTTATCCCATCTCGTCTTCAGTTGTCATACCCTTCCTCCCGTCCATGGTACACGGAATCTTGTGGTGACGCTATTGCCAAGAAACAACTTGCTTTCGTCTCCTGGAAAGCAAATCCAATGGAAGGAAATCTCATTTCCTTTCACAAAGCCCGAAACAAGTGTGTGTCCACCCTCAGGAGAGCCAGGAAACAATATCTCTCCGTTCTCAGGACTGAACTCTCTTATCGGTCTCCCTCTTCCAAATCCTGGTGGCGTCTGGTCAAATCTGTTTCTGGTGTTTGTTCCCCCTCCATCCCCTTCCTCACCTCAAACGGCCACACGGCTGACTCCGCACGTGAAAAAGCTGAATGCCTCAACTCTGTGTTTGCCTCTAAATCTTGTGTCCCAAACCCATCCCTCTCTGTACCCACCGTACCCAGCTGCTCCTGGACTCTGTGTCCTTTCCTCCTGACAAGGTGGAAAAGTTTCTGTTAACCCTCGACTCTGATTCTGCAACTGGACCTGACGGCATCAGCCCACGGGTCCTAAAATCCTGTTCTTCCACTCTTTCACTCCCTCTCTCTGTTCTCTTCACCCTCTCTTTTGCTCAAGGTCATCTGCCATCTGCTTGGAAATCTGCCAACATCACCGCTTTGCACAAAAAGGTGCAAAAATAGGTCCCAGCAACTACAGACCAATCAGCCTTCTCCCAATTATCAGCAAAGTCATGGAATCCATCATTGCTTCAGATATGAAATATTTCCTCTTCTCCAATGGCTTGATCTCTGATAATCAATTTGGTTTCAGACCTGGTCACTCTACTCTGGACATGCTGCTTCTGCTTTCTCAACAATGGATGGAGGTCCTCAATGCCAAACAAGAAATTAGAGCTGTCTCCTTTGACATATCACGTGCCTTCGATACGGTCTGGCACCCCGCTCTGCTCACCAAACTCTTCTCTTTTGGTATCCATGGAAATCTCCATACATGGCTGGCGGACTTCCTCTCTAGTCGTCGTCAACGTGTGGCACTGAATGGGTTTCTCTTATCTCCTCTTCCTGTTCAGGCTGGAGTTCCCCAAGGCAGTGTTCTGGGCCCTGTGCTTTTTCTGGTCCTCATCAATGATCTCTCTGACTCTCTTGAAAATCCTCTCTATCTCTTTGCTGATGACTCTACTCTCTGTCGCTCCATTCTTCATCCCTCAGATTGGCAGTCTGCAGCCTCCTCACTCTCTGCAGACCTGGACAAAATCACAGACTGGGCAAACAAGTGGAACATGTCTTTCAATCCTGACAAATCTCACACTCTTACGGTGTCTCTCCGAAAAGACCGACTGGACAACCCTCCCATCCACTTTCTGAATAATCCTCTCCAAGAAGTTCTGTCACTCAAGCTTTTGGGTCTCACTATCTGCCATGATCTTTCCTGGGAAAACCACATTTCAAATCTGGCCTCCAAAGCCAGTCACCGACTGGGCATCCTCCGTCATGTGAAGTCCTTCCTTGGCACACCTGAGCTCCTCACCACATACAGGCTTTCATCCGCAGCTCAATGGAATACTGCTCTCCCCTTTGGGCTGGTGCTCCTGCCTCACACCAAGCTCGTCTTCACGCTGTTGAAACCAAAGCATTCAGAATCATTGGAATCTCCCGCGATGAAGCTAACTCCAAGGGCCTCTCCCTCACTCACCGCAGGCAGGTTGGTGGTCTTTTCGTCTTCTACCGACTCCTCTCTGGCCTTGCACCCCCCCCCCCCCCAATCTGTCTGGGCTCTGTCCCACAAATATTCCTACAGGTCGCACAAGATCTGCCTACAACCCTCTTATGGTTAAACTGCCAAAATCAAGACTCTCTGCTCACCTTCACTCCTCTTTTCTCCCACCTCTGGAACAAACTCCCTCACTCTCTTCAATCCTACTCCACCCTCCAGGTCTTTAAAACAGCTGTTCACCACCATCTCTTATCTTCCCCCATCCAAAACCTTGATCTTTTCTACCCCTGCTAATTTCACCCCAATTCCACTTTTTTGAAATACCAACTTCTGTCCTGGAAGTCCTTGGTGTCCTTGTGTTTTATACTTCTCCCACCCCCCCCCCCCCCTTCCCATGCCTCCTCCCCCCAAGCCCTCTTCCTCCCACACATCTCCCTGCTCTCAAATGTTGTGTTTGTGTGCTTCCCCTTCTCTCCCCATCTTGTTTTCCGCTCCCTCTTTTTATATATTTTGTTTGTCTGGTTGATTTGTTTGTGAAGTAAATGTTCGCTCTTTCACGAGCCTCGATTCAGTATACAAAAAAAAATTATAAATAAATAATCGTGAATTTATACTTTCATTGTACAAAGGTATCACATAATTTTGTATGAAAAAATGTGAAAGAAAATATTGTCTCAAAATGTTTGTCAAATGTGTTGTGTAAAGTTATTAATATTTGCTTTGCTTCCTTTTTTCAGCATCCTGCCTTTGCAGTTGAGCCCTGGTTGACGCGATGGAGCCAGTGGCCATACTCAAGCGGAAAAGTGGACAGAGAGTCACAGAATCTGCATCATGCTTTTTCTGTGAGCACACTACGCCAGTTGCTGACCATCGCACAGGGTCACCTCAAGGGAAAAAGAGAGCTAAAGTGGTTGCAGCGGAGCGGAGAAAACTGTGTGATAGAAGCAACGTGGACATCATAGAAAGACTCAAGGCACTATCTGAATCAGACTTTGAAGGATTAGAAGTCAAGTGGCACAAGACATGCTACAGTGTATTTACATCGGACTCCAAGCTCTCCAGACTGAGAAAACAACGTCTGCCATCTAGTACCAGTACTGATGTTCAGGCAGGCCCTTCCAGCAGTACTGCATTACAACCAACACGACGCAGCTCCTTACCTGCTGTTGACTGGAAGAAATGCATCTTTTGCCAGCAGCAAAGCAAGGTACCACTTCACAGAGTGACCACGCTGGGGAAGTCAACAGAAATAACTGAATATGCCAAATCGGATCTGGTAATGAGGACACGACTGGCAGGGGTTAGTGACTTGATTGCAGCCGAGGGATGCTACCATCTACCTTGCTGGGTTGCTTTTGAGCGAAGATGCAAAAGGCAGAAAGCAACATCAACATCACAAAGAGCAGACAGAGACTGGTGCATGGGCAGGCTATGTATGGACTTAACCAGAGGATTATCCCAGAGTCATGTATACGACATGGGGAAAGTATGGGTCCGGTATGAGAGCATCTGCAGGGAAGAGGGTGCACAGGTGCCTCTGAGGTATGAGACGATCAACGTTCTATGAAGAAGTCCAACAGTCAGTCGGATCGAAAGCCAGCTACGTCCGACCCCTCTCTCAAGGGCAGTTGCTGATGTATCCTGGTGAGCAATCAGATGTCATCATTTCGAAACATCTCACAAAGTCATCTCAACATTCCATGTTCTTATCTGATTCGGAGTCTACAGGAGATGAAGGAGAATACAGCGAAAGAATAGGCTTCCAAGAGAACAACATCTTCCAAGACATGGTGCACGTTGCGCTCCAAATAAAGCAAGACCTTCTTGACACCCCAGGACATCCCAGCATGTGGTGGGGAATTGATGAGGAGCATGTGGCACAGGTGATCCCAGATAGCCTCTACTTGTTCCTCCGGCTCCTGTTTGGAGGCACCGATGTCGTGAATGAGGGTCTGGTGGATGATGGCGACATCAGGCGGAAAGCTTGTAGCATAGCTCAGGACATTGTGTATGCAGTGTCCAACAGTCGGAAACTGACACCAAAGCACATTGGGCTGGGGATGGCTCTTCACCAAACTACACTATCTGAGGCTCTGCTAGATCTTTTCCATGCCGCCAACCATACCATTGGCATCGACACGGTCAGACAAATCGACACCTCCATAGCAGAGGGTATTCTCGACAAGTTTGCCATGAATGGCAATGTCTACATCCCAGATAACATTGCCATGGGGAGGATGGTCCACTATTCCTGTGACAACATTGACGTCCTTGAAGCCACACTGGATGGAAAGAATACCTTTCACTGTACACAGATGATGGTGTGGCAAAGAGGACCAGCACCATCAGATGACAGTCCAACAGAAAGGGGGATCGTGAGGTCCAGGGCAATCAAATCTGATGCTCTGAAAGCATTTCAAGCTATTGATCAGGCTCGACTACCATCTGGCCAGAGACCCTCACCCTCCTTCAATGAAGCTAACAAGATAGACATAGATGGCTGGTTCGACAATGACAAAGAAAGGCCGGAGGCAAGGTTGAAAGACTTTGCGTGGGTGCTCTCCCGCTTTCATGATGAGGTTCATGCAGTTCCAGCATGGAGGGCCTTCAATGAGGCAACCAGTCTCACTGACCCACCCACAACTACAGCGGGTATGCTGCCAATTCTTCAGGCCCAAGCTGATGACAATGATACCATGACCACTGTCATCAATCGGTTTGCCAGCATTTCAGATCACCTTGGCCTGAAGCATACAATCATCACTGCAGATCAACCATTGTCCAGCCAGGGCAAGGAGCTGGTATGGGCCAACCCAGAGTTTGAAAACGTCATTTTCGTGATGGGGGGCCGACACATCTGCTTCAACTTCCTGAAGGCCATTGGGCAACAAATGGAGAATGCTGGTCTCGATGATTTGTGGAATGAATCCGGAGTGTATGCCACAAACACCACTGAGACCATGATGGAGGGAAAAGCATACTACCATGCTGTCCGGGGTCACAGGCTGACCTATGAAGCACTTTGGCATATCCTGTGGCCACAGTTTGAGATGTGGTTGGTAGAAAATGGTCATGCCGATGATGCTAAATTCAAGGAACTGGCCCAGCTGGTGTCTCAGAAGTTCAGACAGAAAGACGGTAACTGTGACGATCTCAGCACGGCCGTGTGCAAGCTATCACAAGTTTTAGGAGGTACCAACATCCAAGACCTCCTGGAAGAATTTTCTGCGCAATATGCAGAGAACCCAAACTACAGATTCTGGTTGACGTACATGAAGATGGTGGAGGTCTTGTTAGACTTCATCCGAGCTGAAAGGGATGGCAACTGGAACCTGCACCTGGAGGCATTCGCTGGAATGCTACCGTGGCTCACAATATATGACCACACCAACTATGCATGATGGGGCCCAGTCTACTTGGCTGACATGAAGGGGCTAGAGACGACAGCAGCAGAAGTACATGCAGAATTTCTCAAAGGAAACTTTGTGGTGAAGAGAAGTCAACGGCGTTTCAACCAGGTCCCAGCTGATCAAGCCACAGAGTGGATCAACAGAACATGCAAGATGCACAATGGCATTATTGGCCTCACCAGAAACGACCAGGCCAGGGACAAGTTCTGCATCACATGGTCAGAGCGCTCACGTATCTCCCACGAGACGAGGTGTCTCTTTGACCTTGAAGACGACGAGGAAGAGACTACATTTGTACGCTCAGACACTCGTCCATCCAGCATGAAGCGTGATGCTGATGATGTCAGATTCGATGTGTTGAAGATGAAGGCGTCAATGGCTTCTGATACAACAGAAGATGTAGAAGAATCAGAGATGACCGCCAGGGACTCACTTGTCTCTTTGGCAACCAATGACATCGCCCCTTGCGAAGTGGAGACTGATCTGTTGACCGCACAAGACAGAGGGAAGCAGATGGTGATCAACAATGTCAAGCAACGGCTGATTGATGAAACAGGCAAATTTCATGATGTCCTCAAGAAGAACAACTCGAAGACGTTTGCGTACCTATACAAAGCAAACGTGTCCACAAGGCAGAGTGTGCAGTCGACCATCAAAGCTGACCGAAAGCTGATGCAGCGGCTGCTGAATGCCGTAAATGCTGGCTGGATAGTAGAGATGCTCGAGGTTCTGAGGCATGAGCTTTCTCCAGTGCCGCTGGCATTGGCTAAGCCAGGGGGCGTGATGAATTCCACACCAAAGGCAGAGCTGATTAATATTCTGTCAGCTACAATGGAAATTCCTTCCGAAATTCCAGATGCTGACATGAAGGCATGCGTTCTGATCGATGGCCATGCCCTCATCCAAGCGATGGGAAAGCCTCATGGGTGCCACACATTTGGTGACTATGCTGCCGTCTTCCAGCAGTCAGTGACGAGGCACTTTGGTCAACACACAACAAGGGTCGACATTGTGTTTGACCGCTACATTGGAGTCCACTCTACAAAGGCAGCTACAAGAGCCAAGAGACTTGGGAAGAAGAAGCCCATACAGAAGATCATTAATGGTCCGCAAGTCCCACTCCCGCAGGTCTGGAACCAGTTTGTTGCATTGGATGAGAACAAGGCCAGCCTTGCACGCTTTCTTTCAGAATCCCTCATGAAAGGTGCGAAGGAGCTGCCACAAAGATACGAGCTGGTCGTAGGAGGCGGTTTCGCTGATGTCAAAGATGCAAGATCAACCAGGAGAGATGACGTCCGACTCCATGGAAACCACGAAGAAGCAGACACAAGGCTGATCCTGCATGGATGCGAGGCAGTTGCTGCAGGCTATGAAAGAGTGCTGGTGATCTGCAGAGACACTGATGTCATGGTACTCTTGGTGCACTTCCTGACGCCGAAGGCATGCCAGGTATGGATGGTTTCAGGCACTGCTAAGAAGCAGAAGTGTTATCCACTGCACACCATATCGGAGAAGCTTCCACAGCATTTGAAGGAGAACCTGGTCAGCTTCCATGCTCTCACTGGGTGCGATACGTCATCATCCTCCATGGGCCATGGGAAACAATCATGCTGGAAAACCTTCCAGAAACAGCCAAATCTCGTCAGTGGGGTTGGGCGTGATGGAACCCTGGAGAACGTTGAGCGGTTCGTTTGCCACCTGTATGGCACTGCAGAGCAACCCACCATTGATCACGCTCGGCTACATCTGTTTGCTAAAGGCAAGAAGGGCCTTGAAATGCTGCCCCCAACGAAAGATGCCGTGGAGCTACACATAGCTCGTGCTAACTACCAGGCCAAGATATGGTTACAGGCAGACCAGGAGAACATCATAGTCCCCTCTCCAAGTGAAACACCAGGATGGAAGCTGGAGTCTGGTAATCTGCAGGTAATCTGGACCAGGCTGCCATCTGTTCCAGGTGCCTGCATCCAACTTGTCACCTGTGGATGCAAATCAAAGTGCAGAACTGCTCGTTGCAGCTGTTACAGACAGGACCTCAAGTGCACCACTGCCTGTGGCTGTGACGCCATTGACTGCTGCAATCCTGCAGGCCAGTGAACACTTAAACATTTGCAGGATATCAAGCACATCAAATCATGCCCAAAGACACTTGTGTATTCACCTATTAGTATAGTTAGTGAGAAAATGCCTATTTTAAACATTATTCTTTGTTCAATTTGACCTTGAAAATGACCTTCAAGGTCAAAATCCAGGGTGACATCCACCCTCATATTTTTGGCCATCCCACAGGCAATTGATTTAGTATGGATGCCTGCTTGGACATGCAACAGAAAATGCTGTAAAAAAAATAACAGAGAAAATACCTGTTTTTACCCTTTTTTGGTACATTTGACCTTGAAAATGACCTTCAAGGTCAAAATCCAGGGTGACATCCACCCTCATATTTTTGGCCATCCCACAGGCAATTGATTTAGTATGGATGCCTGCTTAGACATGCAACAGAAAATGCTGTAAAAAAAAAATAACAGAGAAAATACCTGTTTTTACCCTTTTTTGGTATATTTGACCTTGAAAATGACCTTCAAGGTCAAAATCCAGGGTGACATCCACCCACATTTTTTTCCACATCCCCCAAGCAATTGATCCAGCATGGATGCCTGCTTTTAACAGGAAATGCCACCCAAAGATTTTTGTGTAACTTGGCTGGTCCACTAGAATGGTGACTTCAGTTACTATAATGTTCATTACAAGTCCTCCTGCCACGGGGAATAAAGAGGGTCTCAACAAAGTTTTGATTGCCGCCATCCAGACTTAAAATATTCCTTCGGGTGTGAAATGAAAAGCCACGCTGAATTTTTTCGTTGAAGGGTCATTTAGAGGTCAAAGGTTATTCAGGGGTCTTATTTTAGAAGCAGTACCATGTTGGTGCAGATTGAACCTCATAAATCATCCGATACTAAAATACGCAATTTGGTGTCTGTCGGTTTTTGACCGCGATACATTCGGTCGTTACTTATCCAATGACAACGAAACTTGACAAGAGGCTGAAGGGTCGCACCATGGAGGTTGTAGCGACCTCCTTAGCCCCCCTCCCCTTGGGGGTTTTCTCCGCCAATGGGGATGCTGGTTGAGGTGTATAGCCGGGTTAAGATAGCTTTATCGTGGCGTTTTTCCAAGACAGCTTCTCAAAACAAAACTAACAAGAAAGAGCAATGAGAGATTGCAAACCCTCACCAGGATGTATTTTCAGTGGTTTTTGAGGCTTTTGTGTTAAAACAAATATGGCGGCCGAACCACGTCACCAATGACGTCATCATTTTTTTTTCCTCCACCAGTTCATGCCGACCTGACGCTCAATAAATTTCATCTTCATAGGATGAAGTTTTGTACTTGTCGAATTATGACGTCATAATGGAGGCACCTATGACATCATCATTAACATATTTTATTCCACATGGAGAGTTCTTCACAATGAGCCATGTCTCAATTTTTTCTATTCAGCACTTTGAGATATAGAGGTGCAAAGTTTTTCGTTTTTTTTCAAGATGGCGGCCGAACCACGTGACCTATGACATCATATTTATCAGCAGAAAATTCTCCAGGTGGAGGTGAACCTATGGTGAAAATTTCCTGTCAATCGGACCAAAGGTTGCAGAGAAAATCATATTTATTCTGTGCGGACAAACAAGCAAACAGACAAACAAACAAACGAAAAATCACTCATGGAGCGACACTTGGCAAAAGAGAACAAAGCAAAAATGGCGCTCAGTAGAGAATCCTTTTGACGTCACAAATAATTTGGTAGTTGAATAAAGTTACCTGATATGAAAATCCAATTCAAATTTCAAGTCAATCGAATGAAAATTGAGGATTTTAGAAATTTGAAATTGTTGTTGACCTTTGGGCTATGTTGACCTTTTGACCTCAAATATATATTTATTATATAGGATTTTGTCGGACCACAAACTATACCATTTGAAGTTTCGTGAAGATCGGTTAAAAACTGACCTGCAGGCAAGTATAACTGAGCAGACAGAAACACAAACCAATGTACTTGCAAAAAAAAAACATTTTTTCTCCTGACAAAAGCTTTCCCTTCTGGGCTGGTGCTCCTGCTTCACACCTAGCTCGGCTTCACGCTGTTGAAACCAAAGCTTTCAGAATCATTGGAACCTCCCGCAATGAAGCCAACTCTGAGGGCCTTTCACTCACTCACCGCAGGCAGGTTGGTGGTCTTTCTGTCTTCTACCGACTCCTCTCCGGCCTTGCTCCCCCAGCTCTCTCTGTCCCCCAAATATTCCTCCAGGTCGCACGAGATCTGCCAGCAACCCTCTTATGGTTAAAGTGCTAAAATCAAGACTCTCTATTCACCTTCACTCTTCCATTCCTCTTTTCTCCCACCTCTGGAACAAACTCCCTCACTCTCTTCAAGCCCTCTCCCTTCCATAGATCTACCGGTGTCCCTGTTCTCTGCTGTTGTGCTTGTGTGCTCCCCTCTCTCTCTCGCTCCCTTTATTGTATGTTTTGTGTGTCCGTGAATGTTTTCGTGTTTAATATTGTTGCGGATTCCCCGAAGCCCGTTCCCTTTACAAAGGGGAGATTAAACCCCTTTTTTCCCCCTGGGTCTTCGGGTCCGCGAGACCAAGTCGCCACTTCCGGGCAAACATGGAAAAGGGTTTCGGGACAAATTCACACTTACCTTTGGTACCCACGCCGCAACAGAAGCGGGGATCGAGCCTCGCACGAGCCACACTTAATCGAGTATGCCCGAGCGGAATTCGTATCACGTGACTCGTGCTGTTACTTTTCTATTGGAACCCGATTAGAGCGGTTTTATTCGTACCATGCGAAGCCAATGATGGAAGAGACAGGACGGTCAAATCAGAAGAAAGAACAGGATTTATTTACACTATGCACAATGATTTGTAGAAGGAAAGGGACACAGAGCAGAGCTTAGTCAGTCTTAACTTATCCCCAGATAATGGGCCCACTCACATACACGGGGAGATGGAGGAAGGATGTTCACGCGCCAAACGCGCCTGCTTTGGGCGCTCCGGGACAGCTCACCCGGCGTGGCCCTCTGGTGGTCACAGCACGTATCAGGCGAAGGCAGGCAGGAGGAAAATCGTGCGTCTGTGGCCCGGCGCGGGTCGTTCTTTACAGCGCGCGATTGATATTGCGCAGAGCATGGGGAACAGGGCAAAGTTTGTGTACAACAAGGCAGTTAAATTCGTTCTGCCTTCTCGTGCCGTTCGTTCTCTTGATCTCGTGCGCTCCTGATCTACAGCGTTCTCGATCCTCCTCCTCAACTGAACTCAGGACTGTGTAACTCCTCTGCTCGGAACTCATCTGCCGACTCTACTGAGGTGGGGGCTCGGAGCAGGGTTATATGGCCCCGCCCCGGCCCGACTCGAATGTTCTAAACCCCGCCTCTTGCCGCAGTGGTAAGCCACTCCCCTCGAGCCCTGATTGGCGGCTCGTGCTTACCGACAACTCCTCCTGCCCCACCTTCCTTCGGCCTCGGTCGACTTGTTCAGGCCTGCCGCGTGGTATTTCAGCGCTAAACCAAAACCAAAGCGCCAAAAGAACACCTAATCTCACTAGCCTACTCAACGCAAAACTAAACACAGGAAAGGGCTACGCTTACATTTACGAAGAAATAACTGAACTATCGCGAGGCTACATGTTGTGATGTAACTAACTAAGAGGGGAAATTAACCTTTATTTCAAAACCGCAACAATATGTTTGCTCTTGCACGAGCCTCGACTTTATATACAAAAAAAAAAGTTATTGCAAAACAATATTAATACTAATAATATCCCGTCTCCCACAGCGGTTTTTCCTCCTGTCACAAAGGCCATGTTAACATGTATAATCAGCTTATGGCATTTTCGTGAAGCACCCCTACCAGAGGTAAAATATTTCTCCCGCGATGAAGCTATAACCAATACATTTTGTATTAAACCTTAGGTGTACCAGCGTTACCCTGATGCTTTACGTATACAGCACCTGACAGACGCAAACAATTTGTAACAGAGCTTAAGCAAGTCCTGTAGATTGATAATCTTCTGCAGATTGTTAGGCCCAAATGAACAGCCTAAAACACCACAAAAGGTACTCCTAGTTGCCCACTCATCCATATTGGTTTCATCGTAATCATCCCGAGATATACATTGTGGCGGGAATGTGATGGAGTTGCGGGAAATGTTTGGGGGAGTAAAATAGCCTCGTTATGCCATTAATACATGTTTAGCATAAGAGTACGGTCTCCATGTGAAAAACCGGTCATGTGTTGAATAATGTGTTAAGCGCTGATGATCATTTCTCCTCCCCTCTGCATGTGTCTAACTAAACCACCACTCTCCTCCCCTCTCCTTCCAGATCATTCCTTTTGTTATCCGTCCATGTGTTTTCTTGTAATGAACTTCTGACAGCTGCTCCAGAAAAAGTGAGCACAACCCATCCAAGCGTGACCATCACATTCCACGACCGTGCGCTGAAGGGAGGAACCACCTGACACTATGGTAACGGTTGGCATATTGCAGCATGGGTTTATTCGAGGGGAGAGCTACTCGGCACACCATCACAAGATAATTATAGCGAATGGGCGCAAGGAGCCTCGGAACAAGAGTTGGTGATAGAGCTCGGAGCAGGAGCTCAGACCTGGAGTTGGAGTTTGGACAGGGTCCGGGATGGACACAGCATGAGTGGGTTGCGCAGCTCGTGAAAGCAGTCGGAGTCTGGGTGGGACGGCATGGTCGTTTGGCTCGATGTTAGGTGCCGTGTCAGGTTAGGAGCCTGCTCCCAATTATCAGCAAAGTCATGGAATCCATCATTGCTTCGGATATGAAATTTTCCTCTTCTCCATTGGCTTGATCTCTGATCATCAATTTGGTTTCAGACCAGGTCACTCTACTCTGGACATGCTGCTTCTGCTGTCTCAACAATGGATGGAGGTCCTCAATGCCAAACAGGAAATGAGAGCTGTCTCCCTTGACATATCACGTGCCTTCGATACGGTCTGGCACCCAGCTCTGCTCACCAAACTCTCCTCCTATGGTATCCATGGAAATCTCCATGCATGGCTTGCGGACTTCCTCTCTGGTCGTAGTCAACGTGTGGCCCTGAATGGATTTCTCTCATCTCCCCTTCCTGTTCAGGCTGGAGTTCCCCAAGGCAGTGTGCTGGGCCCTGTGCTTTTTCTGGTCTTTATCAATGATCTCTCCGACTCTCTGGAAAATCCTCTTTATCTCTTTGCTGATGACTCCACTCTCTGCCGCTCCATTCCTCTTCCCTCAGATCGGCAGTCTGCAGCCTCCTCACTCTCTGAAGACCTGGACAAAATCACAGACTGGTCAAACAAGTGGAACATGTCTTTCAATCCTGACAAATCTCACACTCTTACTATGTCTCTCCGAAAAGATCGACTGGACAACCCTCCCATCTACTTTCTCAACAATCCTCTCCAAGAAGTTCTGTCGCTCAAGCTTTTGGGTCTCACTATCTACCATGATCTTTCTTGGGAAAACCACATTTCCAAGCTGGCCTCCAAAGCCAGTCGCCGACTGGGCATCCTCCGTCGTGCGAAGTCCTTCCTAGGCACACCTGAGCTCCTCACCACATACAAGGCTTTCATCCGCAGCTCAATGGAATACTGTTCTCCCCTATGGGCTGGTGCTCCTGCCTCACACCTGGCTCGGCTTCACGCTGTTGAATCCAAAGCTTTCAGAATCATTGGAATCTCCCGCGATGAAGCTATCTCTGAGGGCCTTTCACTCACTCACCGCAGGCAGGTAGGTGGTCTTTCTGTCTTCTACCGACTCCTCTCCGGCCTTGCTCCCCCAGCTCTCTCTGTGCTCTGTCCCCCAAATATTCCTACAGGTCGCACAAGATCTGCCAGCCACCCTCTGATGGTTAAACTGCCGAAATCTCGGCTCTCTGCTCACCTTCACTCTTTCATTCCTCTTTTCTCCCGCCTCTGGAACAAACTCCCACACTCACTTCAATCACACTCCTCCCTCCAGGTCTTTAAAACAGCTGTTCACCACCATCTCTTATCTTCCCCCATCCAAAACCTTGATCTTTTCTACCCCCACTAATTCACCCCAGGTCCACCTTGTTTGAAATTCCAACTTCTTTCCTGGAAGTCCTGGCAGTGTCCATATGTTTTATACCTCTCCCACCCACCCCCCCCCCCCCTTCACATGCCTCCCCCCCAAAGCCCTCTCCCTCCCACAGTTCTCTCGATGTCTCCATGTCTCTCGGTCCCTGCTCTCAAATGTTGTGTTTGTGTCCTTCCCCCTCTCTCCCCATCTTGTCTACCGCTCCCGATGTTATTTGTTTTATGTGTCTGTTTGTCTTTCTGTGCGATTAATGTTCGCTCTTTCACGAGCCTCGATCTTGTATTTAAAAAAAAAAAAAAAAAAAAAAAAAAAAAAACTTAAACTGCCAAAATCAAGACTCTCTATTCACCTTCACTCTTTATTCCGCTTTTCTCCAGCCTCTGGAACAAACTCCCTCACTCTCTTCAATCCCATTCCTCCCTCCAGGTCTATATAACAGCTGTTCACCACCATCTCTTGTCTTTCCCCATCCAAAACCTTGATCTTTTCTACCCCCGGTTAATTCACCCCAGATCCACTTTTTTGAAATTCCAACTTCTTTCCTGGAAAACCGAGCAGTGTCCATGTGTTTTTTTTTACCTCTCCCATCGTCCACCCCCCTTCCCACACCTCCTCCCCCCAAGCCCTCTCCCTCCCACATATCTCCACTGTTGTACTTGTGTGCTTCCCCCTATCTCCCCATCTTGTCTACCGCTCCCCTTATGATATGTTTTGTGTGTGTGCTTGATTTCTTGAGTAATTGATGTTAGCTCTTTCACGAGCCTCGATCTTGTATACAAAAAAAAAAACACAAATACCTTTGATTACCTTTTGAAGCAGTCACGACTGTTGTTTAACACTAAACTTTAAGGGAGGAAACCCGGAGTGTGCTCAGTTACCAAGCAGCTAGCTAGTGCTCGCCTAGCTGGCCGTTCCTTAACGGTTTTGAATGGAGTTATTGTTCTGTTCCAATGTTTAAACCACTTGGCGAGCACTCTACAAGAAACCTGGTAGCGATACCAAGCTCTCCCCGCTGGACCAGCGATATTTCCAGACCAGCGAAACTTCTTGAGGACCAACCTTAGATCTCCTCTAATATATTGTGGTATATATATATATATACTACATATATACATATACATATGTATATATATATATACATACGTATATATATATATAATATATATATATATATATATATATATATATATACATATACAATATATATATATATATATACATATACATATATATATATATACATATGTATATATATATATATACATTATATTATATACATATGTATATAGTATATATATACTATATATATATATACATATGTATATATATATATATATACATATATATATATATATAATATACAGTATATATACATATGTATATATATTATATATATATACATGATATATACATATGTATATATATATACTATATACATATATATATATATATATATATACATATATATATATATATATATATATATATATATACATATATATATATATACATATATATATATATATATATATATACATATATATATATATATATATACATATATATATATATACATATATATATATATATATATATATATACATATATATATATATACATATATATATATATATATATATATATTATATATATATATACTATATATATATATATATATATATATATACTATATATATATATATATATATAGTATATATATAATATATATATATATATTATATATATATATATATATATATATATATATATATAGCCCTGGTGTTGGGCTAGCGGCTAGGGTGCCGGCTTAGGATCCTGGGTTCGAATCCCAGTAGATCGCTGAATTAACGCCAGGGGGGTTGACTCAGCCTGTCATCCTTCCGAGGTCGGCTAATTGAGTACCAGTTCACTGGTAATTCCCTGGTTGTCGTTAAAGGCGGCAAAAAGGGTTGGCGTCAGGAAGGGCATCCGGCCGTAAAACATTGCTTCAAAAAGGGGACCAAAAAACAACAACAACCACGGTTCCCGAAAAAGGCCAACCCCCGCTTTGCGGGGAAAAATGGCCTCTAAAGGTGGTTTATATATATATATATATATATATATATATCTATATCTATATATATATATATTGTTACGGTTTTTAGAACCTTCACTTTGTAAATTTTAGTAAATGTTCCCTTATAAATGATCCCCTGTAAATATCCCCATTTTTGGCTTTATTATAGATCGCACCCTAGTTAGTCCATGTACAACACGTAGAGCACCACAGGACCTCTCTGTAGTTATTTCATTATTATGTGTTTCAGTTAAGGATCTGTTCCCAATAGTTGAATCTGCGTTGCATTCATCAAATAAGATAGGCCCCTTCAATTTCCCCAATCATCTCCCGCTCTTCAAAGTGCAGTAGCAGTAGGGCAGCGTTCGCTGCCCATTGTCTTGGTTCGTTTGATGGGCCCAAGCCGCCATTGAACATGCGGGCTCAGGCCTAGGAAAAAGGGGGCGGGACACAAGAACAAGGTGTGGCACGTCAACTCACCATCAGAGGTGGAGCCAGCGAGCCCTCGCCAGCCAACCAGGGCCGAGGTGAGCCGACCGGTAGGCATGTCATAGGAGCTGGCGGCTGGATACAAGAACGCCATATAAAAGCGGCTGCGAGGGACTGCTTCAAGAGGAGAGAGAGGAGAGATGAGTGCGAAGGTCCGAGGTACCAGAGGAGAACACGCTGAATCGTGAGGCAGGAGAGTGGGTCCGTTGGCAACGACAATCTCGCCATATATTCACATTGTCAGACCGCGTGAAACTAATACGTGCAGCTGCCACCGGGTTTCGCCTCAAGCCCGGAGCATGGACTGGAGCGGACCTCGACGCTGTGCATTTGCCCGGACCTTCCTGCCCTGCCATCGGTTTGGACCTTCTCCTCCTTCCAGCCATTCCTTCCTGCCAGTCCCTATTCGTGTGAGTCTGTTTGTTTTGTTTGGGGCGTATGATAATATAAGACTGTTTTAAGGCTACCCTGTGTACCTGCTTCTTCCTCTCCTTGTAAATGCCCTTCTTTCGTTTCTTCATTTCATGGACATAATTAATAAATATCTGTTCTTCCTTTACTTTGGTTTCTTCTTCCCCCGATCGCTTTAGTCCCTTCCCAATTGAGTACCTGTGGCACGATTCGGCCAATGCTCGGAGTCGGGTTTAGTCCTTTGTTAACGGCTCGAGCTGCGGATTGCTAAACCGCTCGGCAATCTTCTATCTTGTCCGTGGCTCGAGCAGAAGTAGCGCCCTGCTTTGCGGCGAGGTTGGCGGAGGTATCTGGGTCTCTATTGACCAGTCACCCTGGTCCACCTCACCCCCGCAAAGGAGCGCGATACCTTCTAGGACTCGGACGGCCAGTGTGATAGACGAGGGGATTAAACCCCCCTCGGTAAGGGGAGTGCCGAAACCGAGATCCATAACAATTGGTGTCAGGAGTGGGATTTGGACCCGTATCAAATTTTTAACATCTAAAAAATTTGGTCAAAATCAGGAGCGGCCGAAATCAACCTCGCACGAGGTTGCAGGAGCACCAAATGGCGCCTCGCACATGGTCGTGGCGGCCGAGCCCGCGGCACCGATGGACTGGGGCCTATTCATGGTGCAAATGAGGGCCTTCATGGTCAAAACGGAGGATAGCCTGAAAAGAAATGAGGAAATGGAAAACAGAATGAGAGCTGATAATGAACGATTGGGAGGACAAATTGGAGCAATGAGAGATGAAGCAAGGGGTACCAGTGACCAAATTGGGAAGTTAGACAGCAAATTGGAGCAATTAGACAGCAAATTTGGGGGGCTAGATGGTAAATTTGAGGGGTTAGACAGTAGATTTGAAGGGGAAGACAGCAAATTTGAGGGATTAAACAGCAAATTGGGAGGAGTAGGAAACAAGTTAGGAAGCAAATTGGAGGGATTTGGAAGCAGATTAGGGGGCAAATTGGGGGGCATAATTGGCCAAGCCAAAGAAATTAATGAGGGGTTAGCGAGGGGGCAAGCCAGGTATGAGATAAAGCAGGTGGAGAGGGAGAGAGACCGCAGAGTGGGCGAAGAGGTCTCGGGGGTATGCGACGAGGTAGCGCAGTGTGAGAAGCACTGAGAAAGCGAGGTGGAGCAAAGCGCAGGTAACTGGACCAGGGTAGGGATCGCGACACGGGGTATGGGAAAGCCGGCGACCGCCAAAGTAGAGAATTTTATTTCATTGGAACAGGCGTCCGTCGAGGAAAAAGAAATTGGCAAAGAAACCGAACAAATACAGTCACGTGAAAAAGTAAGTACACCCCATGTAAAGTTTTGACTCTTTCAACATATTTCAACATAAAGGTATTTGATCTTCATTTCAACAATATTGATAGATAAAGGTGATATAATATCACAAATATCATGAAACATTTACATTTTGTAGTCCGTTGTGTAATTTAAATAAACATAAATGCAAATTTCGCATGTGGAAAAAGTAAGTACACCCTTGGCTCTCATAGGTGGTATTGCCCCCATTGGCAGAAACAACCTCAAGTAGGCGTTTCTTATAACTGTCTACCAGTCTCTGACATCGACTGGGATAAATTTTTGCCCACTTCTCCATGCAGAATTCTTTCAGCTGTGCGATGTTTGAGGGGTTTCTTGCATGCACAGATCGTTTCAAATGCCCCCACAACATCTCGATGGGATTTAGATCCGGGCTTTGACTTGGCCATTCCAGAACCCTCCATTTCTATCTTTTCAGCCATTCCTCGGTGGATTTACTGGTATGTTTAGGGTCATTGTCATGTTGCAAGGTCCACCTTTGGTCGAGCTTCAACTTTCCGACAGATGGCCTCACATTATCCTCAAGCACCCTCTGGTACAATGAAGAATTCATAGTGGATACTATGATGGTGAGCTGCCCAGGCCCTGATGCAGCAAAGCTGCCCCAAACCATAATATTTCCACCACCATGCTTTACAGTTGGTATCAGGTTCTTGTCGTCAAATGCTGTCTTTGGTTTTCGCCAAACATGTCTTCTGGTACTGTGGCCAAATAGCTCTACCTTTGACTCATCTGTCCAGAGCACATTGTTCCAGAAGTGCTGGTCTTTGCCTCAGTGTTCATTGGCAATTTTTAGTCTTGCCCTGATGTTCTTTCTGGACAGCAAAGGTTTCCTCCTGGCACACCTCCCATGTAGATCAAATTTGTGCAGCCTCTTTCTAATGGTAGACTCGTGCACTTTGACATCAACAGTGGCAAGAACTACCTGTAGGTCCCGTGATGACATTCTGGGGTTCTTAGAGACTTCTTTCAGCATCTTGCGGTCTGCTCTTGGGCTGAACTTGCTGGGGCGGCCTGGCCTGAACAAGTTGGCAGTTGTTTGGAATCTTCTCCACTTGTAGATGATCATCCGGACAGTCGAATGATTGATTTCAAATTGTTTGGAGATCTTTTTAAATCCCTTCCCAGACTCGTAGGCATCTATAGCCTTCTTTCTGAAGGCCTCAGAGAGCTCTTTTAATCAAGGCATGGTGACGCCGCACACTTCAACAACAAAGAGCAAACCAAACGAAATGTCTGAGGTTTAAATAAGACAGGTTCCTCCAAGATCCTCTCTAACGATGTTCTAATCATTTGCACCTGAGCTGGTGCACCTCATTCTAATTTTAGGTATTTGAAGTAGTGATAAATGTAGGGGTGTACTTACTTTTTCCACATGCGAAATTTTAATTTATGTTTATTTAAATTATACAATGGACGACAAAATGTAAATGTTTCATGATATTTGTTATATTATATCACCTTTATCTATCAATATTGTTGAAATGAAGATCAAATAGCTGTATGTTGAAATATGTGGAAAAAGTCAAAACCTTCCATGGGGTGTACTTACTTTTTCATGTGACTGTAGTAGTGGAAATTGGGTCTGGAGAGACGGCAAGCATAGAGGCATTAGCGAAGGGAGAGATGGATAATGTGCAAAGTCTGTATCCACATCATGATGCTGTGCTTATTAACCAGATGAAAAGTTTGCAGGTGGTGGAGGAACGAAGAAGAAGAAGCGCCCAGGTGAGCCGGGTGATATATGGTGCTAAGAGGTTTTGCGGGAAAGTGTTTAGCGCAAAAAGAATTTTCGCGTGCTTGGGATGCAGGCATAACCCGGGCGCTCGTAAAAGGTCTGTGATGCGCTGTGTGGTTGGCAATCGTTCGCGTGTGAATCGCGTGTGAGGAAAAGGTGTGTGAAGGTGAACGGCGCGCGTATACGAATGGCATCGGAGCGCGAGTGTGATACCGGGTGCGAGGGAGAGTGCATGACAGAGTATGGGAGTGATACCGAGTGCGAGAGTGAATGCACGTCGGAGTGTATGTGTGATGAGAGTGACACGGAGAGAGATGGATGGAGAGAGTGTGCGAGAACGCACACCTGAGTTGGTGGTGGCGCGTGTGCGGGGGGGGGGGGGGGGGGGCACATCGGAGCGCGTGATGGGGAGTGTTACAGAGGATGTAACCGGAGAGTGTGCGCAAGAGTTGGTGTGAGAGTGTGCGGTGATGATTGGATGTGCAGAAGAGTGCACACCCGTGGTGAGTGTTATGGAGGACGTAACGGGGGAAGAAATGTGTGGAACGGAGTGTGTGATAAGAGTGTGCGAATGGTGGAATGGATGCGCAAAAATGTGCGCGAGTAGAGTGCATGGGATGTACGAGAGGCGTTGGAGCGCCGGGTTTGTTGAATGTAAAAAGGAACGCGTGGGGATGTGTGCATGCGAGTGAAGCATCGACGTTGACTGGGGCAGCAGTTAGGCCGACATATAGCCGACGCGAGCTCCCGGTCCGTGCCGGGCGGTGTGGGCTGCGGGAGCCAGCGGGGATCGGTGTCGCGTCGCTCCTGTTCGGAGCGTCGTGCACGATTCGGGCCGGGCCCCGCCCCGCACGGTCGAATCCGCGCTTTGCCGGGCAAGGCGACTGGCCCGGTTCGAGGGGAGGTAGGAGGGGTCGGAACGGCGCCCCCTTGTGGTGGCGGCGTTCCACCCGGGCAAGGCTGGCCCACCGCGCATGGGAGCGAAAGGCCCTGCGTAGGGATTGTGCTTTGAACCTTGGCCCAACCAAACCTCCTCCCCTGAATCGAATGCCGGATGGACCCAACCTGCAGGCGACAAACCACCCAAATTCATTGCTCGGTTTTTTCGAAACCGAGCTGTACATGTAATGACGCACCGAGGCTCAAGTTTAATGGACATTTGGTAGGGATAGTGAATATGATTGGCAAATTGGATTGGCAAAATTCGAAATTGATGGCAAAAGGTGTATGGTGTCGAGGGATGATAAATCCATCATTCCTCACATCATAACCGGGCACATGAGCATTAGTTTATGGGGTGGCTGTGCAAACTAGCCCGGGAGGGTTAGGATAAAATGATAGGGATTTAGAAATGACTTTAGGAGACTTGAGATTTAAGTAGCGACATGTACCTGTAGAGGGGACGTAGAATAGCTTAGTTGGTTGATAACGACGTGGGTTGTGCATAGAATAAGGGATGACTGGGAGAAGCACTAAGTTAGAGGGGAAACCAGGTAGCCAGATGATGCAGTTGTGTTTGTAGTGAGAGTGATGAAATGAGGAATTGGTATGAAAGTGCGCGGTAGTGCTGGTTATGAAATGAGGCAATGCTCGTAAATGATGTGTGTGTGTGTGTGTGAAAGTGAATGAGCAGAGCATTGTGGACATGTGAGTAATTGTGATTGTGCATTGAGTTGAGTGTATTGCATTGAAGTGAATGGTCCTGGGAGGAAAGGAGGGTGCAGGTGGCACTAGGTGTGTGGGCACAGGTGTGCAAATACAGGTGAGAATGGTTGTGGGGAATAAATGGTCTGGAATGAATGGAGTATAGAATGGATGGTGTGGAGTGAGTAGTGTGGAATACGTGGAGAGGAGTGGTTGGTGCGAAAGGAGTGGATGGGGAAGATGGACCCCTTCACGTGTACCCGGGGAGGGTAGTTTAAGAGTAGGTAGAGGGAGTAGGTAAATTGTGGTTGGATATTGGCATCTGTGGTGCGGGTCGTTGCACGGGAGTGTTGTGATCGGTGCATGAGTAAAGTGGAATGGCTGGGCGTGTGGCCTGTTAGTAAGAAAGATTAAATGGGCACTCCGCCACTGTTAGTATGTCGGCCAGGTGAGGCCGCAGGTAGGCTCTGGGAGCCAGTAGAGTTGTTCAATGGGGCCCGAGGATCCGGAGGATGGACCCAGGTAGCCCGATGCCAGAGAGGGCGGTAGTGGGGTGAGAGCGCCAGAGGGCCTTCCCCAGGTAGGTTAGAGTAAGGAGCAGGTCAGCTCGAGAACAACTGCAGTGGCGGAGGTGTGCAGGTGAGTGGACCCGCTGGGAGCGCCACACAACCCAGCTCGGAAATTGTGCGAAGGCACAGGGTGAAGAATCGGGGGAGTGAGACCCCAAATTGATGAGCACCACAGACTGGTCAATAGGAGTTCGGTTCTTAGAACCCCATAGTGTAAGATGGCCAATGGTTTTGCAGGGAAAGACCCCGGGTAGAGTAAGTGTGTTAAAGTCATTTAGAAGGTAGTTAGGAGAAAGTCTCTTCGCACCATCTACATCCACTCACCAAGGTGACAAGACTCCACACCACCGGTTTGTGCAAATGTTTGGAATGGTGAGACGCATCATGACGTGGGGGTGACATTGTGCTGTAATTCCATCTCTTCCTCCTTACGATGGATTGATGAGGAATTGGAATTCGGGGCAAATTTGGTGAGGGGGATTGGTGACGAATTTGGTATTAGGAGATATGGGGAAGACGAGACAGTAGTGACGAATTTGTAAATGTGTCGAATTTTGTGTAAATACGGGGTAAGGGCAAGGGTAGGGTAGGTGACAGGGGGGGGGGGGGGTGACATACAGTAGGGACGAGCTTTCTCCGCTCGCTCCCATGCGCACCTCACCTTGTATTAC
The DNA here is from genome assembly GCF_964187855.1 of Myxine glutinosa. NCBI lineage: Eukaryota > Metazoa > Chordata > Myxini > Myxiniformes > Myxinidae > Myxine > Myxine glutinosa. Next base: position 6,794,167 of record NC_136273.1, read on the forward strand.
CTTGTATTAATGTGTACCCTTGCGACCTTGCCCCGATGCTTGCTGTGTCCTTCCTTCCCCACTCATGGCTTGTTCTTTTGGATCCGGGGGGAGTGCGCAGGTAGCCGCAGTTGTGTGCCCGAACTGCCGCTGCACAGGCTGCCTGGACTGGTACACCACCTTATGGACCGCACGACTTGCGGCCTAGCACCACCATATGGACCACGGTTCTTTGGCTAGGCACCACACTTATGGACTCCACGTGTTGGGGCCTGGCCCCTCTGCTGGGACCGGCCATGATGGCCAGAGAAAAGCTTGCTTGCGGACCACGGTGAGGTGGCCCCTATGCTATACAGGTGGACCACCCTTAGTTGGCCCCTATTGGCCATAAATAAAAAATGGATGCGTTGTGTGCCTTTTTATTCTTACAAATAGGCAGTAAGCCAAAAGAACGACAACATCAAGAAACATCGGGCCAGCAGAGCGGGAGAAACAAGAAAAGGTCATCAGTTTGTTTATTATTGAAATGTGATGACATGTGTGAAAGGAGCACTGGAGGGTGCTTTTCATGCTTTTGGTGCTTTGGTGAATTGTAATGCTCTTGTGATCGGGGGTGCACTGCAATATCAATTGTGCATCCCCGGGCATGTGAGTATGGTGCATCGGTACAGTGCAGTGCATGCTCCTTCCTCTTGCAACACATATTTTTGTCTCCCAAAAGACAGGTCCTGGGTTTGCAGTGTACATAATTAGTGTCTTGTAAATAATGCTCCCCACCGGCTTTATGTGTAGTTTGGAAATAATTCCATGATTCGGTTATCCTGTGGGCGTGAATCTGTTAGTGCAACGTAGCAGGCGGGACATACTTAGTTGTTTTAAAACTGTCGCACTCAAGGGTAAGGTTAATAGTAGAGGGTACTACACCTGAGTGTCACATGAAGTTAAAGTTCTTTCGGGCCGGGACGGCCCTGGAGGAGAGACGGGTGCTGTATTACAGTTTTTAGAACCTTCACGTTGTAAATTTTAGTAAATGTTCCCTTATAAATGATCCCCTGTAAATATCCCCATTATTTGGCTTTATTAAAGATTGCACCCTAGTTAGTCCATGTACAACACGTAGAGCACCATAGGACCTCTCTGTAGTTATTTCATTATTAGGTGTTTCAGTTAAGGGTCTGTTCCCAATAGTTGAATCTGCGTTGCATTAATCAAATAAGATAGGCCCCTTCAATTTCCCCAATCATCTCCCGCTCTTCAAAGTGCAGTAGCAGTAGGGCAGCGTTCGCTGCCCCTTGTCTTGGTTTGTTTGATGGGCCCAAGCCGCCATTGAACATGCGGTCTCAGGCCGAGGAAAAAGGGGGCGGGACACAAGAACAAGGTGTGGCACGTCAACTCACCATCAGAGGTGGAGCCAGCGAGCCCTCGCCAGCCAACCAGGGCCGAGGTGAGCCGACCGGTAGGCGTGTCATAGGAGCCGGCGGCTGGATACAAGAACGCCATATAAAAACGGCTGCGAGAGACTGCTTAAAGAGGAGAGAGAGGAGAGATGAGTGCGAAGGTCCGAGGTACCAGAGGAGAACACGCTGAATCATGAGGCAGGAGAGTGGGTCCGTTGGCAACGACAATCTCGCCATATATTCACATTGTCAGACCGCGTGAAACTAATACGTGCAGCTGCCGCCGTGTTTCGCCTCAAGCCCGGAGCGTGGACCGGAGCGTGGACTGGAGTGGATCTCGACGCTGTGCATTTGCCCGGACCTTCCTGCCCTGCCATCGGTTTGGACCTTCTCCTCCTTCCAGCCATTCCTTTCTGCCAGTCCCTATTCGTGTCAGTCTGTTTGTTTTGTTTGGGGCGCATGATAATATAAGACTGTTTTAAGGCTGCCCTGTGTACCTGCTTCTTCCTCTCCTTGAAAAAATGCCCTTCTTTCGTTTCCTCATTTCATGTACATAATTAATAAATATCTGTTCTTCCTTTACTTTGGTTTCTTATTCCCCCGATCGCTTTAGTCCCTTCCCAATTGAGTACCTGTGGCACGATTCGGCCAACGCTCGGAGTCGGGTTTAGTCCTTTGTTAACGGCTCGAGCTGCGGATTGCTAAACCACTCGGCAATCTTCCATCTTGTCCGTGGCTCGAGCAGAAGTAGCGCCCTGCTTTGCGGCGAGGTTGGTGAAGGTATCTGGGACTCCATTGACCAGTCACCCTGGTCAACCTCACCCCCCGCAAAGGAGCGCGATACCTTCTCGGACTTGGACGGCCAGTGTGATAGGCGAGGGGATTAAACCTCCCTCGGTAAGGGGAGTGCCGAAACCGAGATCCGTAACATATATATATATATATATATATATATATATATATATATATATATATATATATATATATATATATATATATATATATATATATATATTGTTACAGACGCGGTTGTGGATGTTAGTTTACCGAGCGGTTTGGTATGACCACGTCTGCACAAGTTACCCGATTATGCTCGAACGTTGACTAGTCGCGCTACGCTAGGTCAATGAAGGAAAAGGACACACGGCTGGGATTAAAATGACACGACACCAAGGGTTCAGTTCTCAAGACCTCCGGAGGAGGTTATATTATGGCGGAAGGTTAGACTACAGGGACGAGAGGTACAGCATAGTAAGATAGGCACTTAGACACACTTATCTTATTCCCGACAGACCACAGATAAACAGGACAAAAACTGACTCACACGGGGATTGATGGCAAGGAAAGCGGGTATCGATGGCTCAAGGTGCACTCTTGGCTCAAGGACAGGGTACTGTACGGTCCAGTAGATGCAGGGAGGTCACAGCGCTCGGAGGTCACGACTGGTACTTCCTCTTCAAGCTCGGGGCGCATCTGACGTCACGTCCGGTACGTGGCCGCGTATATCCGGCGGGGAGTGACACGCCCTCGGCTCGTTAGCTCCGCCCCAGATGGAATCGGCTCGTTGCTTCTCATTGGGTGCGTGCGGGGGGGGTTACCGGCTCCACCCTTGACGAGGGGCTGACAGGGAGCCCCTTCGTGGTAACCCGTGGAGCGCATGGTCATGGCGGCTAACCGAGCCGGTCTGAGGACGCACACTCCCCCCGCGCCGCGCCCCTCTGTTGTTGTAGTTGTTGTTGTTGTTGTTGTTTGGGGAAGAAGAGGGGAGGAGGTATGGGAAGGTCCTAAACTCACTACTGGTGCCATATAATCACATTCTGGTGCAACGAAGAGTCAGAATTAATGGAAACGAGTCCTTAACTGACATAGACTAAGAATAACTAGCAAGATGTCCGAAAGTTGTCTACGTGAGATGCGGTGGACCTGGGCACGACATTTAATGGGGGAAAAAGGGGAAGGTCGGTTCTACAGAGTGTTATTTACAGGCAATGGGACTAGGGAATGGGGGATTGGGGATAGTTGGGGAGTATTGGGGAAATAGGGGAATATTTACAAGCGGATATGGAGGCCAAAATGCCATATCCGCAACAATATATATATATATATATATATACACAACTGTAAGAAATAGTAGAAACTCCAAAGTACGAGCAGGGCGTCTCATTTGTATTGAATAAATAATCGTTAGATTAAATAAGACGCGGACGTAGCTTCAGGACGTCGATCTTTAATTGATCGACGTCCTGAAAATAATTAAAGATCGACGTCCTGAAACTACGTCCACGTCTTATTTAATCTAACGATTATATATATATATATATATATATATATATATATATATATATATATATATATATATATTGTTGCGGATATGAGGACTGTATATTTTTTTTATTGTGTGCTTTATTATTGTGATTATTGTTTATTCTGTGCCTCCTGCCTCCGGAGCTGTGTAAAGACCAAAAGGGCGTCCCATAGTCCACAAGCATACACGTCAGCCAAGTAATAGAATATACCTGTTGATAGTTATCTCTTATTCTGTGTATTAGTGTAAGGCTGTGTCTTCCATTAATTGAAATACTCCATTGCACCAGTGAAAGAGAATAGATTCCCTTTCCTTCCCATCCCCAAAACCTCCATTTCCATATTACATCCCCTCTCGTCACTGCTGAGCCCTCGATTCCCAATCACCTCCCCTCCAATAACCGCCATTGACCAAGTGCTTTGAGTCGGAGAAGAAAGGCGTGTCTCCACCTCGTCAGAGGGGAGGAGGGGCGTGCCCGCCCGTCGTCATCCAAGGCGGAGCCCGAGGGTCGCGCGACCAACCAGGGCCGAGGTGAGCACCCCGATGGGCGTGTCCAAAACCCCGGGGGCGTAATCGCTGGAGGCGCTATAAAAGGCGCAAAACGGAAGTGGTCAGGAGTAGTTGGTCGGAGATGCAGGAAGTAGTTGGTCGGAGATGCAGGAAGGAGTTGGTGAGAGATGCACTCTGAGTTGGTCTGAGTCGGTTGGTCACAAAGGGTTGGTCTTGGTGAGAGAGGTCTGAGTTGGTCTGAGTTGGTCGTCAAGAGAGTGGTGGTAAAGAGTGAGGGACCAAGAAAGAGTTGAGGGTTTAGACGAGTGGGACAAGGCCTGGCAAGGCAAGTGGAGGCGGCAGCAGCAGCGACACCCGGCAGCCGCTTGGGGCCTGGGCGGCGGTTTGGAGCAGGGCCGAAAAGGAACGGCGGCTGCTAAACGCGCCGATCGTGCTGCATGACCCCCCTTTGGACCTCCCTCTCCCTCCAGCCCTCCACATCCTGCGATTCCTGCAATTCCCCGCGTGAGTCAGTGTCTTTTGTTTGTTCTGTCCTGGGATAAGTTAAGCCTGTAGATAAGCTAGTATTTGCACTGTGTCACCTGCGTCTTATGTGTTGTAAATAAACTCAATTGCTCCTTTTTGCTTGTGTGTGTAAATAATAAACCCCATTACTCGTCTGTACGTCTTCTCGTTTTAATTCCTTTTCCTCTTGCATTGCGTCGTTTTTGTCTTTTCCTTCATTGAGCAGCTACGGTGCGATACGGCCAAAGTTCTGGGTGAATCGGGTGAGTTTTGTTAGGTCGCGGTCTTACACCACCGCTCGGTCTATAACATCTGTCCGCGACCTGTAACAATTGGTGTCGGGGAGTGAGATCGATCCGGAGCGCGCTTCACGCGCTCAAAATTATAAAGTACCGAAATTTATTTTGTTTTATAAAGTAAAACCCGAATTTTGAAATCGCGCCATGGCTGTTCAAGGCGACGGGATGCCGGTGGGAGAGATAGAGGGGTTAGAAGTAACCCAGGACTTCGGGGAAGAAAGGGAAGAGGAGAGCAATGAGGTGGTTGAGGGTGTATCAGGTGCACAAAATGGCGCTCTCGCGCACGTGGTATCAGACGCACAAAGTGGCGGCTCGCACGAGCGCGGGGTAGCCGCGCCCGCTGCGCAAATAGCGGGAATTGATGTGCGGGACCTCATGGCGCAGATTAATGCAACCATACTAATGGCAAATATGGGGCTAGAAGCAAAAATGGATGCTCAGGGTGAGCAAATGAGGGTAATGGGAAACCAAATGGGGGTAATGAGGGACGAAGCGAGGGGTACCGGTGAGGAGTTAGACAAGAAATTTGGGAAGTTCGACAATAATTTTGAGGGGTTAGACAACGGGATAAAAGAGGTAAAGAATGGGTTAACGGGGGTGGAAAACAGAATGGCTGCCCAGGAGAATCAGTTAGAGGGGGTGAAAAATGGGTTAATGGGGTTAGAAAATAGGATGGAGGACAAATTGCGGGAAATAGGGGAACAATCTGCCAGGGAAATCAAACAAATGGGAGAGCAAATAGAGGAGGTGAAAATCGGGGTAGAAACCAAACTGGATGCTCAGAGGGATGAATTGGGACAGATGAGGGTGGCATCTACAAAAGAGATGGAGGAAATACGACGAGGGGTGAGTGAGGAGGTCTCGGGGCTACGCGAGGAGGTAAAGCGAGGTGAAAAGCGTATAGAGAAAGAGGTGAGAAATAATACGGCAAAGTTACAGAGGGGAATAGAAGATCTGACGGAGGAGGTGGAACAGCTGACAGAGGGACAAACGAAGTTAGTGGAGCAGGTTCAAAAGAACACTGCAGTACTCGGAGGGTTAAAGGCGACACAAAAAGAAATTAAAAACGAATTAATAGCGACACAGAGGCAATGTCAGATGGTACGGGAGGAACTGACAATGAGGGTGGAGGAGGTGACAGAGATAATGGAGACAAAGGACCGGCAGGTGAGGATGCACATAGAGACGGTCACGGTAGCCCTAGAGGACGAACTTGAGGAGACGCACCGAGAAATAAAAGAGGTTAAACAAAAACTAGAGGAAGTGGAAGAAGAGGTGAGTGAAATTAAGAAGGGACGGACAGAAACTAAGAGAGAAATCCAGGAGGAGGTAATGGAATATGTGCAAGGTCGGTGCTCAACTCATAATGTGATGCTCACTAACCAAATAAAGAGTTTGCAGGTGGCAAAGGAGGTGCGGAGACGAAGTACGGAGGTGAGTGGCAATGTATATGATGTGAGGAAAGCTTCAGTCGGCTTGGGGATTGGTTTGGATCCGGGTGTTCGTGAAAGGCCGGTGGTGAAGTGTGTGACAGGTCAGGGGTGCGAAGAAAGAGGTGTGCGAGAATGTCCGACCATGGGGTGTGTGAGGAAAAAGTGCACGCCGAGGAAAGAGTGTGCCGTCAAGAGTGAGTTGGTCGAAGCGCGTGTGCGAGGGGGTACATGGAAGCGCGGTGTGGTGAGTGTTAGAGGATGTAACGAGGAAGTGCATGCCTGTGGTGAGTGTTACAGAGGGTGTAACGGGAGAGTGTGCGCGAGAAAGGTGTGTAACGGACGGGTGCATGAGGAAAGTGTGCCGTCGAGAGTAAGGGTGAGTGCGCTGTCAAGAGTGGAGGTGAGAGTAGTGAGAGTGAAACGGAGCGTGAGTTGGTTGTGACAGGTGAGCAAGGATGTTCACCTGGAATGGAAGGATGCACACCTGGAATGGCAGAGCGTGTGTGGGAAGGCACATTTGAGTTGGTGGTGAGGCACGTGGTTGGGTGTGCGAATGAGAGCACACCTGTGATTGTCACGGAGGAAGTGACCGAGGAGGGGGCGCGAAGAGGTGTGTTGGTGAGGTGTGCGACCAACGAATGTGTGCCAAAGTGTTCGGTGGTCGGGTGTGTGACCAAGTCGGCGAGCGGAATGAGTGTACCGAGGTGTGTAAGAAACGGTACGACGAGGAGCATGGAAACGGCTGCATGTATGAGCAAGAAAGGGGTAGCGTATGCTTGTAAGCATCCAGGTGAGGCGTCGACGGTAACCGGTTTAGCGGTGAGGGCGACTTATAGCCGAATCGGGCCCTCGGTGCGTGCCGGGCTTCGCGTGCCGCGAGAACCAGCGGGGATCCGAGCCACGGCGGGTTCGAAAGGACCGCCGTGCGCGATCCACGCTGGGCCTCGCGTGGAACGGCCGCGTCCGGGCTCCACTAGGCGGAGCGGGCAGCTCGATAGGAAGGGTCGTCATGGCGACCACTTTCTATTGAGACGTGCCGGCAGGTCGAGATCGGGACATTGGATGGCTCCACGCCGAGGTGGTGCGTGGGATCTCGGCCCGGGTAAGCCCCCGCCCCTGCCCCGAATGCGGGACGCATCCAACCGCAGGCACAAAAGAAGCCGCGTTCATTGCTCGGCTGTACGAAGCCGGGCTGTAGACGTGAATTGGCGCACCGAGAGGATGTAATAAGTAGACGGGTGATGATGGTGGTTTGGCCCCGAAATTAGAAAAAGGCGAAATTTGATGATTGGTACGATGATTGGCAGAATTTTTGATTGGTTGGGTTTAGGTGTGCCAAATTGATAGTGAGAGTCCCCCGATGTGGTGGGATGGCAAATCCACCATCCCTCACAGAGTGGGGCAAAGGAGCAATAGATTATGGGGTGTATGGCAGTGAAAACTAGCCCGGGTGGGTTAGGATATTGATAGGGCCCTAGAAGATGACAGTAGGTAACGTTAAGTTTAGTTAGTGACTGATACCTGTAGTAGGGACGCAGGTAGATTAGTGTGGATTATAATGACGTGGGAGCGCAATAGTTTAAAGGGACGACTGGGAAGCGCAAGTTTCAGAAGGGGGTAGTTAGCTGAGATGATGCCGTGTGTGTGAGAATTGAACAGGTGTGATTGCACAGGTGTGCAACTGAACAGGTGTGTGGAGCAGTGTATGAGGGAGTAGTGGTGATTGTGTGTTGTGTTGACCAACTGGTCCAGGAAGAGGAGGAGGGTGCAGGTGGCACCAGGTAGGATTGCACAGGTGTGCAACGACAGGTGAATGAAAGACAGGTGTATGGAATAAATGGTATGGAGTATTGGAATGGATGGTCGTGGAGTGAGTATGGTGGAAATTGTGGAGTGGAGTGGATGGTGCGAAGGTGTGAATGGGGGAAGAGTGGACCCCCATCACGGATACCCGGGGCGGGTAGTGTAGTGTTAGGTAGAGGGTATAGGTAAATTGTGGTTGGATATTGGCATCTGTGGTGCGAGGTGAAAGAATGGTATTTGGATGGGTGCATTAGTGTCGTGGAAATGGCTGGGCGTGTAGCCTGTTAGTGTGTGTAGTTGGTTGGGCGCTCCACCACTGTGAGGATGTCGGCCAGGTGAGGCCGCAGGTGGGCTCTGGGAGCCGGTAGTAGTTGTTGTGGATGGGGCCCGAGGATCCGGAGGACGGACCCGGGTAGCCCAGTGCCAGAGGGCACCGAGTGGGGTGACAGAGCCAGGAGGGGCCTGCCCCAGTTAGATAGGTTAGGGTGAGGAGCTAGGTAAGCTCGGGTGGCAACTACAGTGGTGGAGGTGTGCAGGTGGGTAGACCTGCTGGGAGAGTTACACGTCGCAGCCCAGAAATTGTGCGAGGGCACCGGGAGATGAATCGGGGGAGTGAGACCCCAAATTGAGAAGCACCACATTTTGGTCAATGGGAATTGGTTTTTAGAACCCATAGTGTAAGTTGGCCAATGGATTGGCAGGGAGAGACCCCGGGTAGTGTAAAGTGTGTTAAAGTCATTTAGAAAGTAGTTAGGATGAAGTCTCCTCGCACCATCTGCATCCACTCACCTGAGGTGACAGGTACACCGCACCATGCCATGTTTAATTATTTTTTTTACTGTGCAAATGTTTGGATTGTGAGACGCATCATGACGTGGGTGTGACATTGTGCTTTGATGTTCCATCTCTGCCTCCTTATGAGGATTGATGATGAATTTGGTGATGGCAAATTTTGAAGTAGAGGGATTGTGGAGACGAATTTGGTATAGGGGAAATATGGGGAAGACGTGACAGTAGTGACGAATTTGTAAATGTGTAGATTTTTGTACATAAGGGGTAAGGGCAAGGGTAGGGTAGGTGACAGGGGGGTGACGTACGGTAGGGACGAGCTTTCTCACTTCGCCCTCCGTACGCATTTCGCCTTGCATTGCCTTATTGATGTGTACCCTTGTGACCTTACCCCTCGCTCAATTGTCTTTCCCCTTTTGTCTCCCACATGACCTGTGCGCCGTTGGGCGCCGAGGGGAGCGTGCGTGGGTCGGCCATTGTGCGCCCGAAATTCCCAGAACCAGCTGTCTGCATCGATGCACCACATTATGGACCACATGTCTGTGGCCGAGCACCACTTATGGACCCCACGGGTTGGGGCATGGCCCCTCTGCTGGAACCGGCCATGAGGGCCCGAAATCTTGCTGGCGGACCTTGGCCACAGGGCACCGATGCCCCACAGGTGAACCACACTAGTCGGCCCTGTGGGCCATAAATAAAATCAAATAAAAAAAGGGACACATGGGGCACACTTTATTGCAAATAGGCCGCCAGTAAGAAAAGCAATGAAAATGACAACATCTGGAAGACAAATAATAATCACCAGCAGAGGGAGCCGAAGAGCAAGAGACCACCTGCAGGGTTAGGGGTTGTTGATTTTATTTTATTGTTGAACATTGATGAACAATGGTGACTGCACCGATTGGTGCTTGGGCTTGTATTGGTGCGTTTTTGGGTGCGTTCATGGTGCGTCGATGCAGAGCAGACTGTCTCCCCCCCAGAAAGAACAATTACAGGTCCTGGGTTAGTTTTGTAAATAAAAATAGCGTCAGTGTAAATAATGCTCCCCACCGTCAGTGTTTAGTTTGAAGACCATTCCGCAATTCGGTTAACTGTGGGCGTAAGTCTGTTAGGCAGGGTGCAATGGAGCAGCGGGACACATTTATTTATGTTTTAAAACTGTCGCACTCAGGGTCAGGTTAAAAGTAGAGGGAACTACACCTACGTGTCACACTAAATAAAAGTTGTAGGCCCGGGACGTGCCTAAGAGGAGGAGGGTGCAGTGTTGCGGATATGAGGACTGTATATTTTTTTTATTGTGTGCTTTATTATTGTGATTATTGTTTATTCTGTGCCTCCTGCCTCCGGAGCTGTGTAAAGACCAAAAGGGCGTCCCATAGTCCACAAGCATACACGTCAGCCAAGTAATAGAATATACCTGTTGATCGTTATCTCTTATTCTGTGTATTAGTGTAAGGCTGTGTCTTCCATTAATTGAAATACTCCATTGCACCAGTGAAAGAGAATAGATTCCCTTTCCTTCCCATCCCCAAAACCTCCATTTCCATATTACATCCCCTCTCGTCACTGCTGAGCCCTCGATTCCCAATCACCTCCCCTCCAATAACCGCCATTGACCAAGTGCTTTGAGTCGGAGAAGAAAGGCGTGTCTCCACCTCGTCAGAGGGGAGGAGGGGCGTGCCCGCCCGTCGTCATCCAAGGCGGAGCCCGAGGGTCGCGCGACCAACCAGGGCCGAGGTGAGCACCCCGATGGGCGTGTCCAAAACGCCGGGGGCGTAATCGCTGGAGGCGCTATAAAAGGCGCAAAACGGAAGTGGTCAGGAGTAGTTGGTCGGAGATGCAGGAAGTAGTTGGTCGGAGATGCAGGAAGGAGTTGGTGAGAGATGCACTCTGAGTTGGTCTGAGTCGGTTGGTCACAAAGGGTTGGTCTTGGTGAGAGAGGTCTGAGTTGGTCTGAGTTGGTCGTCAAGAGAGTGGTGGTAAAGAGTGAGGGACCAAGAAAGAGTTGAGGGTTTAGACGAGTGGGACAAGGCCTGGCAAGGCAAGTGGAGGCGGCAGCAGCAGCGACACCCGGCAGCCGCTTGGGGCCTGGGCGGCGGTTTGGAGCAGGGCCGAAAAGGAACGGCGGCTGCTAAACGCGCCGATCGTGCTGCATGACCCCCCTTTGGACCTCCCTCTCCCTCCAGCCCTCCACATCCTGCGATTCCTGCAATTCCCTGCGTGAGTCAGTGTCTTTTGTTTGTTCTGTCCTGGGATAAGTTAAGCCTGTAGATAAGCTAGTATTTGCACTGTGTCACCTGCGTCTTATGTGTTGTAAATAAACTTAATTGCTCCTTTTTGCTTGTGTGTGTAAATAATAAACCCCATTACTCGTCTGTACGTCTTCTCGTTTTAATTCCTTTTCCTCTTGCATTGCGTCGTTTTTGTCTTTTCCCTCATTGAGCAGCTACGGTGCGATACGGCCAAAGTTCTGGGTGAATCGGGTGAGTTTTGTTAGGTCGCGGTCTTACACCACCGCTCGGTCTATAACATCTGTCCGCGACCTGTAACAATATATATATTGTTGTGGATATGAGAATTGTGTTTTTTTATTGTGTAGTAAATGGTAAAATATCACCCTCCTTCCTCCAGTTGTGTATAAAGGTCAAAAGGGCGTCCCTTAGTTAGGTCATATACAATCACGTTAGCCAATCATAGATTTCCTCCTTGTTGGTAGTTTATTTCCTTATTCTGTGTATTAGTTTAAGGCTTTGTCTTCCATTAATTAATACTCCATTGCACCGAATTCAAATAGATAGATCCCCTTTCATTCCCATTCCCAAAGCCTCTACTGCCAATTGCATTTGCCACCATTACGGCGTGGTCAGCTCGGGGAAGAAGGGCGTGCCCGCCCATCGTCATCACGGGTGGAGCCAGAGAGCCCGTGCCCACCAATCGGACTGCGGAGAGCGACCTGATGGGCATTTCCAAAAGGCCGGCGGCTTGATTGCCACGTGCCTCATAAAAGGGAGTTGGGAGGGACTGCTTAGGCAGATGAGTAAGGGATCCCCACGAGCAGATGCATCAAGAAGGCAGTTAAGCAGATGAGTTGAGTCCACCACAGAGTCCACCACCACCAGCTTGGAGTACACCACCACCAGCTTGGAGTCCACCACCACCAGCTTGGAGTCCACCACCACCAGCTTGGAGTCCACCACCACCAGCTTTGAGACCACACAGTTTCGACCCGCTGCGACGCGGGAGCCGGATTGCGGTGGCATCAGTGGCCGTCGAGGTCCCGCCCGACGTCCCGTGCGGGATCAAGCTCCAGCTCCGGTTCCCTTTGGACCTTCCTCTCCTTCCAGTCCTTCCATTCCTGCCTGCAATTTCCCCATTCGTGTGAGTTTGCTCGTAGTCCGTTTTGTGTGTCTTGTCCTGGGGTATTAATTAAGACTGTAGGTAAGCTAGCGTTGCACTGTCTCCTTGATTCCTTCTGTCTTTATTTTATTATCCTTCCTCCTCCTTGGTTTGTTTTGGTTGTAAATAGTAGTAATAAATTATAGTCATATTGCAAACCCTTTTTGTCTTCTTCTTCACATCCGTCATCTTTGTCTTTTCCCAATTGAATACCTGTGGCACGATTTGGCCAACGTTAAGGAATCGGGTCTAGTCATTGTTAACGGTTCGGGCCGCGGCTGCCATCCGCTCGGCAAATTACCATCTTATCCGCGGTCGCGAACGAAGCTGCTCACCGGCCTTTCCGGAGGTCGCGGTGCAGCTTCAGGGACCACGTCAGTCAGTAACAAGCGAGGGGACTAATCCCCCCTCAAAGGGGAACCATAGGCCGACGTTGTTCCATAACAATATATATATATACACACACACACACACACACACACACACACACACACACACACACACACACACACACACACACACACACACACACACACACACACACACACACACACACACACACATATATATATATATATTGTTGCAGATATGGGATTTGGCCTCCATATCCGCTTGTAAATATTCCCCTATTTCCCCAATACCCCCCAACTATCCCCAATCCCCCATTCCCTAGTCCCATTGCCTGTAAATAACACTCTGTAGAACCGACCTTCCCCTTTTTCCCCCATTAAATGTCGTGCCCAGGTCCACCGCATCTCACGTAGACAACTTTCGGACATCTTGCTAGTTATTCTTAGTCTATGTCAGTTAAGGACTCGTTTCCATTAATTCTGACTCTTCGTTGCACCAGAATGTGATTGTATGGCACCAGTAGTGAGTTTAGGACCTCCCCATACCTCCTCCCATCTTCCTCATGAAACAATAACAACAACAACAACTACAACCACAGCGGGGGCGGCGCGGCCGCGGTGCGGGGAGTGTGCGTCCTCACACCGGCTTGGTTAGCCGCCATTGCCATGTGCGCCCACGGGGTTACCACGAAGGGGCTGGCTGTCAGCTCCTCGTCAAGGGCGGAGCCCGGTAACCCCCGCACCCAATAAGAAGCAACGGGCCGATTCCATCTGGGGCGGAGCTAACGAGCCGAGGGCGTGTCACTCCCCGCCGGATATACGCAGCCACTTACCGGACGTGACGTGAGATGCGCCCCCAGCTTGGAAAGACAAGTCGCGACCTCCGAGCGCTGAGCGACCTCCCCGCATCTTTGGACCGGACCGGGTCGATTTTGGCCCCTGAGCCAAGGTGCACCTTGAGCCATCGAATACCTGCCCCTCCTTGCCATCAATCCCCGTGTGAGTCAGTTTTGTCCCGTTTATCTGTCGTCTGTCGGGGTTACTATTAAGACCGTAATTAAGTGCCTATCTTTCTATGCTGTCTCTCTCATCCCTGTAATCTAAACGTTCCGAACTAATATAACCTCCTCCGGAGGTCTTGAGAACCGTACCCCTGGTGTCGTGTCATTTTAATCCAGCCGTTGTGTCCTTTCCTTCATTGATCTAGCGTAGCGCGACTCGGCCAACGTTCGAGTATAATCGGGTAACTTGTGCGAACACGGCGGCCATTCCGCTCGGCCCATCATAACATCTACGTCGTGTCCGTAACAATTGGTGTCAGGAGTGTCGGATTCGGACCTGGGACTAAATTCATTTAGCCCAAATTTTGGAACACCAATTGTACCATTAGGGTAACAATTGGTGTCGAGGAGTGAGATTCGATCCGGAGCGCGTTTTACGCGCTCGAAATTATAACGGCGAAATTTGATTGTGTTTTACAAAATATAAAAACCCGAATTTTGAGTCGCGCTATGGCAGACCAAGTCGGCTGGGGTCCGGTAGAGAAGAGTGAGGCAGGGTCGATCCAGGACCAAATTGAGGGACATGAGGAGAGCGAAGCAGTGAGGGTAGCAGACGCACAAAATAGCGTCGTTGCGCCCGACGTTGCGGGCGCGCAAAATGGCGCCTCGCAAGAGCGCGCGGTAGCCGAGCCCGCTGTATCAACGGGCTTTAACATGCAGCCGATTGACATGCAGGCCCTCATTGCGCAGCTACAGGCAGCTGTACAGATGAGTATGGGGAGCCAAATTGAGCGATTGGGTGAGCGGTTGGGAAACCAAATTGTGGGAATGAGGGCTGATAGTGAGCGATTAGAGGGCCAAATGGGGGCAATGAGGGACGAAGCGAGGGGTACCGGTGAGGGGTTAGACAAGAAATTTGGGAAGTTAGACAATAATTTTGAGGAGTTAGACAAGAAATTTGGGAAGTTAGACAATAATTTTGAGGAGTTAGACAAGAAATTTGGGAAGTTAGACAATAATTTTGAGGAGTTAGACAAGAAATTTGGGAAGTTAGACAATAATTTTGAGGGGTTAGACAACGGGATAAAAGAGGTGAGAAATGGGTTAATGGGGGTAGAAAACAGAATGGCCGCTCAAGAGAATCAAATGGAAGGGATGCAAAAGGGGTTAGAGGGGTTAGAAAACAGGATGGAAGGCAAATTGAGGGACATGAGGGACCAAGCGGAAAGGGAAGTTAAACAAATGGGGCAGCAGATAGAGGGGGTCAGAATGGGGGTAGAAACCAAACTGGATGCTCACAGGGAGGAAATGGAGCAGATGAGGGTGGCATCTGGGCAGGAGATGCAAGTGATGGGAGAGGAGATCAGAAGAGGTGTGAGTGAGGAGGTCGGAGGAGTGCGCGAGGAGGTGAGGCACTGTGAGGAGCACATGGAGAAGGAGGTGAGAAAGGGGACTGTAAAGTTACAAGGGGGCATAGAGGACCTGACGCAGGAAGTAGAACAACTGACAGAGGGACAAAAAGAACTAACGGACCAGGTTCAAAGGAACACTGCGGTAATAGGAGGATTAAAAGCGACACAAAATGACCTAAAAAATGACTTGGTAGCGACGAAGAGGGAATGTCAGATGGTACGTGAGGGACTGACAACGAGGTTGGACGAGGTGATAGAGGTAATGGAGACGAAGGACCGGCAGGTGAGGACGCACATGGAAACGGTCAAGGTAGCCTTGGAGGACGAGCTTGAGGAGACGTACCGGGGAATAAAAGAGGTGAAGCAGAAATTAGAAGAAGTGGAAGAAGGGGTGAGCGAAATTAAGAAGCGACGGAGAGAGGATAAGAAAGAGATAAAAGAGGAAATAAAAGAATTGGTCCAAAGTCTGTGTTTGGATCGTGATGATGTGCTCATTAACCGGATGAGGGATTCGCAGGTGATGGAGGAGAAGCGAAGAGGAAGAGGACCCGGTGTAAGTGGTGACCAATATGGTCGTGCGTATGATGCGCCAGGGGATTTAAGAAGCTTGGGGGTCGAGATAGACCCGGGTGTTCGTGAGAGGCCGTTGGTGAAGTGTGCGACAGGTCTGGTGTGCGAAAAAGGAGGTGTGCGAGAAAGTCAGACTCTGGGGTGTGTGAGGAAAAAGTGCGTGCCAAGGAGTGAGGGTGCTGGCGAGAATGAGTCGGTCGTAGCGCGTGTGCGAGGGAGCACATGGAAACGCGGTGTGGTAAGTGTTACAGAGGGTGTGACGGGAGAGTGTGCGCGAGAAAGGTGTGTGACGGACGGGTGCATGGGGAAAGAGTGCGCTGTCAAAGGCAAGGAAGAATGCACACCTGTGGTGAGTGTTACAGACGGTGTAACGGGAGAGTGTGCGCGAGAAAGGTGTGTGACGGACAGGTGCATGAGGAAAGAGTGCGCTGTCAAGAGTAAGGGTGAGTGCGCTGTCAAGAATGGAGGTGAGAGTAGTGAGAGTGACAAGGAGAGTGAGTTGGTTGTGACAGGTGAGCGAGGATGTACACCTGGGATGGTAGGATGCACACCTGGAATGGTAGAGCGTGAGTGGGAATGCACGCTGGAGTTGGTGGTGAGGCACGTGGTTGGGTGTGCGAATGAGAGCACACCAGTGATTGTCACAGAGGAGGTGACCGAGGAGGGGGCGCGAAGAGGTGTGTTGGTGAGGTGTGCGACCAACGAATGTGTGCCAAAGTGTTCGGTGGTCAGGTGTGTGACCAAGGCTGTGAGTGGAATGAGGGTACCTGGGTGTGTAAGGAAAGGTACGAGGAGCATGGAAACGACTGGATGTGTGAGCAAGGAACGGGCTGCGGGGTGTAAGCATGCAGGTGAAGCATCGACGTTAAACGGAGCAGCGGTTAGAATGACTTATAGCCGAATCGGGCCCTCGGTGCGTGCTGGGCCTCGCTTTGAACGGCCGCGTCCAGGCTCCACGAGGTGGAGCGGGCAGCTGGATAGGAAGGGTCGTCATGGCGACCACGTTTTGTTGAGACGTGCCGGCAGGTCGAGATCGGGACATTGGATGGCTCCACGCCGAGGTGGTGCGTGGGATCTCGGCCCGGGTAAGCCCCCGTCCCTGCCCCGAATGCCGGACGCATCCAGCCGCCGGCACAAAACAACCAGCATCCATTGCTTGGCTTTACGAAGCCGGGCTTTGGACAGGAATTGGCGCACCGAGAGGCATTAGTGAGTAGACTGGGTGATGAGGTTAGTGTTTTGGACCCAAAATTAGAGAAAAACAAAATTTGATGATTGGCAAGGGATTGGCAGTAGTGATTGGCAGATGATGGGTAGTGATTGGCAAATTTTTGATTTGTTGAAATTTGATGTGCAAAATTGGTAGTGAGCGATGGGCCCAGTGGGTAAGGGTGGCATCCCTGCCACCCTTCCCATGGGGGGGGGGGGGCAAATGCGCAATAGCTTATGGGGTGTATGGCAGTGAAAACTAGCCCGGGCGGGTTAGGATATTGGTAGGGATCTAGCGAAGATGACAGTAGGTGACGTTAAGTTTAGTTAGTGACTGATACCTGTAGTGGGGACGCAGGTAGATTAGTATGGATGATAATGACGTGGGAGCGCAATAGTTTAAAGGGACGACTGGGAAGCGCAAGTTTCAGAGGGGAGTAGTTAGATGAGATGATGCTGTGTGAGAACTGAACAGGTGTGTGGAGCAGTGTGTGAGTAATGAGTGTTGTGGATCAGCGCGAATGCGCTTGGGGAGAGAAGGGTGCAGGTGGCACCAGGTGTGAGAGCACAGGTGTGCAGGTACAGGTGTGTGGAGAGAGTTGGAGTAGGTGGTACGGAGTGGTGTGCATGGTGCGAAGGTGTGGATGGGGGAAGAGTGGACCCCTTTCACGAGTACCCGGGGCGGGTAGTGTAAGTGTTAGGTAGAGGGTATAGGTAAATTGTGGTTGGATATTGGCATTTGTGGTGCGGTTGCAGAATGGTATTGTGGATGGGTGCATTAGTGTTGTGGAAATGGCTGGGCGTGTAGCCTGTTAGTGTGTGTAGTTGGTTGGGCACTCCACCACTGTGAGGATGTCGGCCAGGTGAGGCCGCAGGTGGGCTCTGGGAGCCGGTAGTTGTGAGTGGGTGCCTGAGGATCCCGGGTGTGGATCGGGCAGCCCAGTGCCAGAGAGGGCACCGAGTGGGGAGAGCGCCAGAGGGCCTTCCCCAGGTAGTTAGGTTAGGGTAAGGAGCAGGTAAGCTCGGAGGCAACTGCAGTGGTGGAGGTGTGCAGGTGGGTAGACCCGCTGGGAGAGGTACACGCCACAGCCCAGAAATTGTGCGAGGGCACCGAGAGATGAATCGGGGGAGTGAGACCCCAAATTGAAAAGCACCACAGTTTGGCCAATGGGAATTGGTTTTTAGAACCCATAGTGTAAGAGGGCCAATGGTTTGGCAGGAGAAAGACCCCGGGTAATGTAAAGTTGTTAAAGTCATTTAGGAAATAGTTAGGATTGATGAACCTGTCGCACCATACGCAGCCACTTACCTGTGGTGATGATGACTCCACACCTGTGTTTTCTTTGTTCTGTGTGCAGGAAAGGAGAATTGCTGTTGGATTTGTGAGACGCATCACGACGTGGATGAGACATTGGGGTGATTCCATCTCTCCCTCCCTAGGAGGGACTGATGATGAATTGGTGATGGCAAATTATGATGTTGAGTTGGAGATGGCAAATTGTGATGAGAGTTGAAAATGGCAAATTTGATTGGTTAGGAGGGAGAGAAGACGAATTTGGTTTATGGGAGGAACGGGGAAGACAGTAGGGACGTTTGTTGATTTGTAAAGTAGATGTTTATGGGTAGTGTTGTGTTTTGTGGATACAGTAAGGGGTAAGGGAGGGGCCATGTAGGTTACCTGGTGGGGGGGGGGGGGGGGGCGTACGGTAGGAACGTACCTGTCTCACCTGGTTCCCATGTGCCCCCAGTGTGCATTACCTTACATTGCGTGCACTTTTGCGCCCTTACCACCTTACTCACTTGTCTGCTTCTTTTGTCTCCCACCTCCGAGGATCTGGCTTTGGGGCAGAGAGAGAGGAGAGAGAGGTGCTGGCTCCACAGTTGTGGGCCTGCACTTTCGCTGCTTGCTGCCTGGATCGATACACCATATGGACCGCAATTTTGGTGGCCACCCACAATGGACCGCAGTTCTTTTGCGGCCAAGCACCACCCGTGGATGGACCTATGGGTCAACGTGGCACCTATGCCATACAGGTGAACCACTTTTAGTTGGCCCCCTGACGGCCACAATACAGAAATGGACGCGGTTGGCGCCTTTCTTTATTTCTAAAGAAGCCAGAAGGCCAAGTGCACCACACGAAGAGCAAGAGACACCTGCAGGGTTAGGGGTTGTTGTTTTTATTTTAATGAACAATGGTGACTGCACCGATTGGTGCTTGGGGTGGTGCTTTTGGTGCTTGGAAGGGGTGCTCTGCACATTATTAAAGGCCGTAAGGCCACAGAGCACTCGTGGGTTGGTGTATCGATGCTGGCATGCGTGCTCTCTCTATGCATAACATCTGCATGTGTTCCTCCAAAAACAGGTCCTGGATCGTAGTGTAAATATCAGCGTAGTCTTGTGTAAATAATGCTCCCTACCGGCTGTATGTTTAGTTTGCGAATTCTTTCCGCGATTCGGTTATCCTGTGGGTGTGTTTCTGTGAGGAGTAGGGTGCAACGTCGCAGGGGGACATATTTACTCATTTGTGAATATCTGTAAAACTGTCACACTCAGGGTAGAGTTAATAGTAGAGGGAACTACATCTGAGTGCCACACTAAAGTAGGTAAAAATTTATCGGGTCGGGACGCCCCGAGGGTAGAGAAGGGTGCAATGTTGCGGATATGGGATTTGGCCTCCATATCCGCTTGTAAATATTCCCCTATTTCCCCAATACCCCCCAACTATCCCCAATCCCCCATTCCCTAGTCCCATTGCCTGTAAATAACACTCTGTAGAACCGACCTTCCCCTTTTTCCCCCATTAAATGTCGTGCCCAGGTCCACCGCATCTCACGTAGACAACTTTCGGACATCTTGCTAGTTATTCTTAGTCTGTCAGTTAAGGACTCGTTTCCATTAATTCTGACTCTTCGTTGCACCAGAATGTGATTGTATGGCACCAGTAGTGAGTTTAGGACCTCCCCATACCTCCTCCCATCTTCCTCATGAAACAATAACAACAACAACAACTACAACCACAGCGGGGGCGGTGCGGGGAGTGTGCGTCCTCACACCGGCTTGGTTAGCCGCCATTGCCATGTGCGCCCACGGGGTTACCACGAAGGGGCTGGCTGTCAGCTCCTCGTCAAGGGCGGAGCCCGGTAACCCCCGCACCCAATAAGAAGCAACGGGCCGATTCCATCTGGGGCGGAGCTAACGAGCCGAGGGCGTGTCACTCCCCGCCGGATATACGCAGCCACTTACCGGACGTGACGTGAGATGCGCCCCCAGCTTGGAAAGACAAGTCGCGACCTCCGAGCGCTGAGCGACCTCCCCACATCTTTGGACCGGACCGGGTCGATTTTGGCCCCTGAGCCAAGGTGCACCTTGAGCCATCGAATACCTGCCCCTCCTTGCCATCAATCCCCGTGTGAGTCAGTTTTGTCCCGTTTATCTGTCGTCTGTCAGGGTTACTATTAAGACCGTAATTAAGTGCCTATCTTTCTATGCTGTCTCTCTCATCCCTGTAATCTAAACGTTCCGAACTAATATAACCTCCTCCGGAGGTCTTGAGAACCGTACCCCTGGTGTCGTGTCATTTTAATCCAGCCGTTGTGTCCTTTCCTTCATTGATCTAGCGTAGCGCGACTCGGCCAACGTTCGAGTATAATCGGGTAACTTGTGCGAACACGGCGGCCATTCCGCTCGGCCCATCATAACATCTAAGTCGTGTCCGTAACAATATATATATATATATATATATATATATATATATATATATATATATATATATATATACACACCCCAGAGAGGAAAGACCCTTCCTGCCGCTCAGAAAAGGAACAGGTGTACTAGTAGTCTTAAAACTGTCCTATTTCATAGAGAGATGTCTATAAATGGTATTTTGTTTATTACCCTGCACTCACGAAGCGAAAAAAACGGTTAGGAATTCGGCTGGGTATGTGCAGCGTACGTGCATGTCTGCATCTTACTATAATTCACCAAATGTCCGTCCTTCCGTCCGTTCGAAGGTACCGCAAAAACGGCTGAATCGATCGAAACGATATTTTGGGTGGGTAATCCTGGGATCTCCCGGAGTAAAATAGGCTATATGGTTTTTCCAATTTCAGCTTTGGCCTCCAGCATTTTCAGGTTTGGACTCCCGCATAACGTTATTTTCCCGGGTGCCGCACAAACGGCTGCACCCATCGGACTCAGTGACCTCGGACAAACACCTTTTGTAAGGAAATGGGATGAATCCCTGCTTGAGAGAACGCCAACCCCCTCCCTGCCATCAAGGCTGTCTCTCCAACTCACAATCCCACGAGATATGCGGAAAGGACGACCCAAAACCAATTATTTTCTTTTTGATTCGTATATAACCATCATTAAAAGTAAATAATGACCTCGGCCAAAGTTCAAACGATGTGGGTTTATGCTCTACATGAGATAATTTCACATAGCTATTTGGGCGGTGTATAAGCCAACAGATCGCTGTCTCCATCGATCTTGCCGAGGCCGTAACACCTATCGGCTCAAAATCCTTTTAACTGTTGATTTGGTAGTTTTTACAATGAAGGAAACACGAACAATGTTGTTCAATGATTAATTTGTGATTGGAGTTGTGTTTTTTTTTTCTTTTCTTTTTTTTTCTTCTGTATACAGAATCGAGGCTCGTGAAAGAGCTAACATTTATCACACAAACAAATCAAACAGACAAACAAACAAACAAAATATATAAAAAGGGGAGCGGTAGACAAGATGGGGAGAGAAGGGGAAGCACATAAACACAACATTTGTGAGGGACATCGGGAATGTGTGGGAGGGAGAGGGCTTGGGGGGAGGCGGCGTGGGAAGGGGGAGGGGGGTGGGAGAAGTATAAACACAAGGACACCAAGGACTTCCAGGAAAGAAGTTGGTATTTCAAAAAAGAGGATTTGGGGTGAAATTAGCGGGGGTAGAAAAGATCAAGGTTTTGGATGGAATGTTGGTTTTGGATGGATGTTGTTTGGAATGAAAAAAAAGAGATATCGAGTTCAAGTAAATGACGACGTGCCGTGATGGTTTCTACTTTCTGAACGTGAACTTCACGGATCGCCATATGCAGATTTGCCACGGTCCCATGATCGATGTTTCTATACGTGAACGTACCCGTTTGTTTGCGAACGGGTACGTTTTTCATGAAAGTCCTTCACGAACTTGCTGTCCATGTCTGACGTGCGACTGAGGGTGCTACAGGAATGTGGAATTTTTTGGTTTCATGCTTTAGCATTCGCTGTATCTGCATTGCCTGTTTGCTTCTGGCCTCCCACTCATTAGTCTCACTAGTTTTTAAAATTAATCTTGGTAACTTTGTCCGGTTGACACTAAATTTTTCCATAGGATCGCCTCCGCCAGTAGAATTTTTTGTATTCATAATTATGACGTCATACGTCACATGGTATGGACCACCATCTTGGAAAAACGTCACACCTTATCTCCCAAACCGCTCAATGGAAAAAAAATTGAAACTAGGCTTATTGTCAAGTACTCCCCATGGGAAATAAGATATGTTAATGATGTCATCAGTGCCTTCATTATTACGTCATAATTCGACAAGTATAACGCTTCATCCAATCAGTATGATATTTTTTCTCTGCAATTCTTGGTCTGATGCACAAAATTTTCACCAGAGGAGCACCCCCTCCTGTAGAATTTTTCATACTTATGACGTCATAGGTCATGTGGTACAGGCGCCATCTTGGGAAGACCGAAGAACGTTGCACCTTGATATCTCCAAAACCGCTCCATGGGAAAAAATTTGAAACGTGGCTCATTGTAAAGAACTCAGCATGGGGAATAAGTGTTGTCAACGATGACGTCACAAATACCTTAATTACAGTTCGACAAGGACAACGCTTTGTTTAATCAGTTTAGATTCTTGAGCATGATCTTCGCCACAATTATATTAGAGAATATAAATTTATGATGTCATCACTCACGTGGTCTGGCAGCCATATTGGATCAAATAAAATTAAAAAAAAAATTCTAACAAGAGTTGGCTCGCACCAACGCAGGGCAAGTATTCTATGAGTACCATGTAGTCCTAAAGTGTAATTCAAAAGTGTGATTCTAAAGTTACTTATTAACATGTCAGGATCTTCGGCTCAGGATTGGGTTATTTATTTATTTATTTTCCCTAAAGGGCGATTTGAAAATCAATGGGAAAGGCACAAAGATGCCGAGTGCAGAGTGAATTGAAGAAAGTAGAATGAAGAACTGGTTTCGCTCATACAGATGAATGTCTCTCTGCGTCAGACAGGTAAAACGGATGAAATTAACATAACATGAAGGTATGCCACGTGTCGTGGCAAGCAAGAAGCTGACAGACAAGTCATGCATCCACCCATCCATGGGATAGCACACATTGATGTATCGCGCCATCAGCAAACCACCAAGATGGCAGTTTATAGCTGGGCCAGGATTTGAACCCCATGCTGGACAGCTCAGAGGAGAGCGCTTTGAGCTCGAGGCTTTTCTGCCACCCCATGAGTATAGATTTGTAAAATAACCACAGACAACATCCAGCAGTTGTCAAAATTGAAAGAAGACCCAAACTCCAGCATCACAGCTCACCTCCTCTCATTTTCTTCTGCCTGTAAAACCAACTTCCACATTCTCTTCAATCTCAACCTTCCCTTCAAGACAGCTGTTCACCGCTATCTCAGATAACCCACATCCACAATCATGATCGTTTCACCAAACATTAACCTCCCATACCCCCACTCCAAATTTCCTTCTGTATCCATCTTGTGTACCACATGCATACTCCCCTACCCCTCATTTGGCCAAGTCTCCCTAAACCCTATGGCTGGTGTTTCTCCCTCTTGCTGTTGTCATGTCCTGATCCATTCTATGTTTTATCTCCCCCACTTTGTATACAAAATAAAGGCGAATCTTACTATAATTCACCAAATGTCCGTCTGTTCGTTCGTAGGTACAAAAAGGGCTCAACCGATCGCAACGATATTTTGGGTGAGTATTCCTGGGACCCCTGGGAGTAAAATAGGTTATATTGTTTTTCCAATTTTTCCAAACACGATGGAATAATATTGATCGATATGAACATTGATGTGGCTTTTGTTGAAATTCTATAAATACTGTTTAGATTTTGATGAGAATTACGAATCTGCAGCGAATGCAGAAGTGGACAGATGACGGCAATGCGCAGGTTTGATAATATCCCAATACAACCGTCATTCAATCGTAACGTTTAATCGTTAAACGTTAATCGTGTTAATCGTTTTGTTAAAGTATCAATTGACGATTGGAATTGAGTGAATACAATTACGATTTTGAATTCGTAATTGTATTCACCCAACCGTACGGAACTTCACATCAGGATTTAAATATTTGTTTGTCACGAATGTTGTTTAAAGATTATCTTTTATATTAATGTTATTTCATTTGTGATTGGAGTTATGCTGTTTGGAACGAAAAAAGATATCGAGTTCAAGTGAATGACAAAATGCCATGATGGTTTCTAGTTTCTAAATGTGAAATTCGCGGATCGCCATATGCAGATTCGCCATTGACTGGGTATAGGACAAGCGTACCCGTTTGTTTGCGAACGGGTACGTTTTTCATGGAAGTCCTTCACGAAATTGCTGTCCATGTCTGACGTGCGACTGAAGGTGCTACAGGAATGTGGAATTTATTGGTTTCATGCTTTAGCATTCGCCATTTCTGCATTGTCTGCTTCTGGCCTCCCACCCATGCTAAGCACAGGTACCTCACTAGTATATATAATTAGCATTCCTGTAAATTAATGCATCAAGCAAATATTTTGTGCATGGATCAGAAATAAGTTTTGACAAATGAAGACAGAAATCACGGCCCAAGAACAGAGGGTTGACCAAATTCGCAAGAAAATATGGCAACAGTACAACGAGGATGAAAACCACGATCCCGGTAAGAAAGTGCTTGCTGTCCCTTGTCCGAGTCCTGGCATCAAGAGGATAGATAGGTTAATGACAAGACATCTGATGGAGGCTAAATTGAGACAGGGACCTCACAAAACAAAACAAATAAATAAGTAAATAATAAAAACCCTGATACAAGCAGACAAAAACCTCAGCTGTTATAAAAACCTGATTTTGTTTTTTGCAAGACAAAAACTTATCGTGAATATCAGAGTAAAGTTCATTCCAAGATTGTCGTTAAATTTGATTGAACCGAAACATGGGGAATAGGTCTTAAATCGGTCTACATGAATGCAAGGGTTTATTTTTGACATATAAAGGGTGCCAATGTCATGTCTGTCTTAAAAACAAGTAAAGATAAGTAAAATAAATTGTATACAAAAGGCATGGATTGATGGAAGTGTTGAAAAAGTTTTTTATTTATTATTTATTTTGTAAGCAGTCATAAATGAGAGCGTACTCATGTTGAGAAAGCTGTTGTAAGAGCTTTGTCATCGTACTTTGAACTAACAACCCGATAAGAAATTCACATTTCAGTCATTTCATGGCTCGTCAAAACGGGTTTCTGTTAAACAAGGGTTCAACAGTCCATTCCTCAACCAACAAAACTGTCAGAAAAAGTTATGATTTTTTTTTAACAAAACCAAAATCCAGCTGCTAATTAAATCTGTTAAACAATATAGGAGGAAATATATATATATAGGAGGAAACATTTTGGAAGAGGTTAGCCAGGAATATTGACAAGTGAACCACAGGTGTCGATCCTATAGAGGCAGAGGGGGGTGGGGGGGGATTATTCCATCCTCGCCCCCCCCACCATAGAAAGAATTTCAACACATATCCCCCCCAAACCCTCTCCCCACCCCATTTTTTATTTTAAATAAATCGGTAAAACAAACTGAACAAGCGTTACGCGGTTGAAGTGATGCGAGTTGACAAAGTGGAAGACGCAAGGCGGCCATCTTGGATTTTGACGTGGCGACCCAAGTTTAAACAGCGTTCTTCCTTATGCCTGAATACACCCACACACCAGATTAGAAGTTGTTACTTCGCTTATTTTTCAAGATATTTCGCTCACAAGGTTGACATATATATGGTGGCGGCCATCTTGGATTTTGACGTGGCGACCCCATTTTCAATAACGTTCTCCCTTATGCATAGATACACCCACACACCAGATTAGAAGTTGTTACTTCGCTTATTTTTCAAGATATTTCGCTCACAATGTTCAGACATGTATATGGTGGCGGCCATATTGGATTTTGACGTGGCGACCCAATTTTCAATAACGTTCTCCCTTATGTGTAGATACACCAGATTAGAAGTTGGTACTTCCTTTATTTTTCAAGATATTCCGCTCAAGGTTCAGAAATACATGGCGGCGGCCATCTTGGATTTTGACGTGGGTTGCACCCACACACCAAATTAGAATTCGCTCCTTCGCTTACGCACGCACGGACGGAGGGGAAAACCATAGTCCCCCTTTCCCTCCGCGGTGCGACGGGGGGGCAATAATGCATGACTTATAGCATTAAATGAATTGAGCACCATGAATGCAAACTATATTAAGGTAAGACCTATGTCCTATGTGATGGTTCAGTATTATCAACATTCTTTCTTACTCGGTGAAGTACGACCGGAAGTTGGGCGTTCTTGGCAGGTCACTTCTGCCGTGGTATGAAGTGGCCATGGTTCTGGGCGAGGAAAAATCCATTTTTTAAATTGTTTTTTTTGCACAAACTGCAGAAACACAAACACCTGCACAAAGGAAAATCTGCAAAACACTCGCTTCAAAGTACAAGTTTAAGACACGAAGTACATGAGCACAAAATCTCCGATTTTTTTTTTTTTTGTATACTGAATCGAGGCTCGTGAAAGAGCTGACATTTACTTCACAAACAAATCAACCAGACAAACAAAATATATAAAAAGAGGGAGCGGAAAACAAGATGGGGAGAGAAGGGGAAGCACACAAACACAACATTTGAGAGCAGGGAGAAGTGTGGAAGGGAGAGGGCTTGGGGGGAGGAGGCATGGGAAGGGGGTGGGGGGGGGGGGGGGGGAGGGAGAAGTATAAAACACAAGGACACCAAGGACTTCCAGGACAGAAAAGAGATATTATTAGAGAAATATTAGAGAATTAGAGAAAAGAGAAAAGACAGATTAAAGAGATATTCGATAAAAAGAAGTATTGGTATGTGTGTGTGTCATTGGTCATCTCCATTTTCTAGTTTCAGAAGGTGGAACAGAGTCCTCCCAGGTCGAAGTATCACCTGTGTTTCAGTACTGGATCACGATTCATGGACCAGTTTGTGAAATCTTCTTATTCTCAGTTTTGTTCCGAGGCCTCTTTTGATGATCGACACCAAGTCAAGGACAGCTTATAACTGCAGCGCGTTTGTCATAATATTTCCAGGGATGGTTTGAGATCTAAGGTTATTTTGAATCTGTGCTGTGAAGAGGAACAGGTTGAGATGGTTTGGTCATGTGTTGAGGAAGGATGAAAGTGACTGGTTGAGAAGTGATGCAAATGAATGTATAGTCAGGTTCACTGTGACAATAAATTATATTTCGTTCAAAATCATGGTAGATTAGCAAACCTATACATTTTGGAAAGGTTATAGCATAAGGAAACTAAAAATCAATGTTTACATTTGGAGAGATACCTGTATGGCGGCCATTTTGGATTTTCAAAATGGCCACTGTAAAATACATATTTTGTTCTATTTCTGCCTCTAATTACCCTAAAAACTTTAAAATATACTAAACCTATATTTTCAGGGACAAGGAGTCCAATGAAAGTATCAAATTAGTGCTATGGGGAATGGTAAGACACGAATCAAAGGTTTTGAATTGCAAAATACCGTCTTTATATTCGCGATAAGTTGCATAATCAAATACATGTTATCATTTTGTACAGGCAGTTAATAACATCAAAATGTGTCACAATAATTCATATCACCAAACATACACAGGCAGTCAGCAAAATCATACATACACATGCAGTCAGTATAACTTCACATCGACACAGGCAGTCAATGACAAAATATACACAGGCGGTCAATGGCATCAAACATACACGATTACAGAATATGCCATTTAGAGTTCGTCATCACTGTCCTGTGTGTCGTATCCGACAATATAGTCCGCATCGTTTTCACAGTCCATTCCACACAAGCAAAGGTCGGTCAAATTGATTGGCAAATCGAATTGGTCGGAATTGGCAAATGTAAACATTGATTTTCAGATTTTCCATGTAATAACGTTTCCAAAAATGTATAGGCTTGCTAATCTACCATGATTTTGAACGAAAAAACATAGTGAACCTGACTAGTAGAAGGAAGTAGAGGACGGGGAAGACCGAGAAAGACTTGGCTAAAGATGGTCAAAGAAGAAATGCGGGCGAGGGGGTTAACAAGGAGAGATGCAGAAAATAGGGCAAAATGGAGAAGATTGTCATGGGGACCGCAAGGCTAACCCCCGCTCCAGCAGGGAAAATGGCCTTAAAATGCATGTTGTTGTTATTTTGAATCATTCCCATTGCTCCAATAATCACTGGTACAAGTTCAGTGCTCTTCAGCTTCCAGGATATTTTCACTTCATTCTTGAGATCTTGCTATTTATTACTATATCTGGTTGCAATGCTTTGTTTTCTATGTTCACACTTGATGGGATCATTACTTAGGTCATATGTGAGCATTACTTCCTCGTTTTCAATGATTGCTTTTGGTTCACGTTTCCATCTGGAACTTATATTGAGTTATGCAGATCACCAGTGGATTACTCGACATACCTTGTTGTGCCTTTGGGTGTGCAGCTGCTCTGACAAGTTTGTATTATTTATTTATGCATTCTGATAGGAGGTGGCTCATACTTGGTTTCTACCTTGCAGAACCGGCACTTGTCCGATTCACTCAGTCCCACCATTTTCTTAAAGCCATTGGTGTGGTGTCCTTCGTCTTGGGCATTAATAATGATTTGTTCTCCATCCCAGTTGAGCTGACCTCTTCGCCATTCCAAAGAGCCTTCCGAGTTAACAACCAAAAAAAAAAACCACACCCTTTCCTGCTCATCTTTTTCCCAGTTGTCAGTGTACATGTTGGTGCATGTGTGTGTGTATATGTGTGTATTATATATACATATATATATACATACATATATATATATATATATATATATATATATATATATATATATATATATATATATATATATATATATATAGTTGTGGTTTTCAGAATAAAGGTCGATCCCCCTTGTAGGTAGTTGCACCACAACATGTAGCCTCGCTTTAGTTGTTATTTCTTATTCAATGTAAGGTAGTCTCCTTTCCTGTGTTAGTATGCGTTGAGCAGGCCAGTAAGTGTAGGCCTCGATTGGGCTTGAATGCCACGTGCTCTGCCTGGAACAAGTCTGGCAGGCCCGAAGGAGGAGCTGCAGGGGAGTGGCCAGTAGGCGGCGAGCAGCCAATCGGGGCTCAAGGGCAGTGGCTAACAACAGCAGCCAGAGGAGGGGCTTGGAACATTCAGGTAAGACTGGGGGAGGGGCGATATAAAACCCTGCCCCGGGCCCCCCGCAGCAGTGCAGCAGTGACCAATTCTGAGCAAGCAGTGCAGCAGTGACCAAGTCTGAGCAAAGAGTCAGAGAGTGACCCAGAGAGAGCGTTGAGTGGTTCGTTGAGAGAGAGAGAGAGTCGCTGCGAGGAGATCAAGGCTGTGTGTGCACAAACTCTCCCTGCCATGCTGCCTGTGAATAACGCTGTGCGAGGACGATCTCTCCCGGAGCCACCTATGCCGACGACCTTCCTACCTGCGCTCCCTGCACACGTGCCGCGAACATCCGAGGGCCACGCCCGGCGAGCTGTCCGGAGCGACCGGTGCCAAGGCGCGTTTGGAGCGCGAACTTGTCCTTCCTCCTTTTCCCCGCGTGAGTGAGTGGGCCCTTGTCTGGGTATTAAGTAAGTGATTAAGTATCTGCTCTGTGTCTCTTCTCTTTACCCTGATCACTGTATAATTGTAAATAAACCTGTGTTCTTCCTTCCATTTGACCATGCATGTCATGTCACACTATTGGCCTAGCATCGCACGAATAAAACCGCTCAAATCGGGTTCAATAGGAATTAACGGCACAAGTTACATGACACGCAAAGCGCTCGGCGTATCCGAGGTCCAGTCCCCGTTCTCGTGGCGGCGTGTATATTGAAGGTACGTAGGGACTCGACCAGATACCCTTCCGCACGCTCGCTACGGGAGTGGCGACTCGGCCTCGTGGACTCGAAGCTTGAAGGGGGAAAAGGGTTTAACCCCCCTCTGTACGTCGATGGGCTCGAGAGATCCACAACAATATATTCATTTTAGCAATAGATGAGGCTGTACTCACCCTTTCAGTTTCTTGTGAAATCTTCCATTCGCACCAGTCTTTGGAAATTTTTGCTCGGTGGGTTAGGGATACATTGGCTGGTTTGTTGTCTTCATGTTTATTTACAAGTTGTTGCACTTTTACATAGTTGGCCAATCTCACTGTTCTCATTCTGTGCACTTGGTTGAGCTCCATGCAGCCACTAACTCCTTTTGGTCTCAGCAGGTACATTGTTGGGATGCATTGATTTTTGTGGTGTGTCGATGTATGCAGATGTGTGCATGTACATGTAGAAGGTTCACCATGATGTCACTACACAGCATACATCCAGGACTGTTTTTTTTTTTTGGGGGGGGATTAGAACACAGCCTTGTCGTGATAGTTTAATTTAATGCTCTCTGTATTAACACTTATAATATTGACTGTCATTCATAACATATATCGTGAGAACCATTCTTAAAAATGCACTCATCATGAAACGTGTACGTTATGATATCCAATAAATAAAATTCATCGGATGCCAGTCTATGTTCGCATTTTTTGAAAAGCCAGCTGGGCTGCCAACCAATAAATTTGGCACACAAATTCCGACCAGGGTATTTTCATCCACCATATAAATCCTCAGACCCCGAAGTGAGTCACTTTACCTCCTGAGTAAAAAATTTGTTCTCATCTTGTGTACCACTTAAATTTGATATAATTACTGCATGATAAAACCTGTATAAGAATTACTCAGTCGTTGGATCTGGATGCAAGTCATAATTCACCCGATTTGGTGTTGTAACATCACGACGATGAGTGGGGAGGGGGGGGGGGGGGGGGGAGGAATAGTGCAAGAGATTTAGCAGGGGTAATGCAACTTTCAGGCCACCCTGTAGAGTGCGCCACTTCCATTTATTTCCAAGATGTGTACTGTGTAGCCTCAATGCTGTAGATGAACTTTATCATATATTTGTTTTATGCCAATTATTTATTTTATGGGGATCAACACCACCAATGTTTCTGAAACTGCAGCCATCAATATACTAAAGAAAGCTCATGATAAAAATGCAATGGAGGGCAGTAGTTAATGTTTAAAAAATAAATAAATAAATAGCTTCCACACCGTGAGAAGGGATACACAACCCCCTTACTCACGGATATGCGACCAATCACACTCCCCTTTGTCCTCCCCTCTCCCCACCCTTCACATGGATTGTTGCCCCATGGAGATATTTTTGCCACAACTGTTCCCTGGACTCAGATCACATCATTACCCCCGCCACCAAAAATGAATGGAGGTTGTTTTCACCCCTATCTGTCTGTCTGTGAACAAAGTACCTCAAAATGTTGACGGATTCGGATGAAATTTGGCAGAGATGTAGCATATGTGACACCGACGAAATCATTATCCGGATTCGGCTACTAGAATTTTTAAAGCGATTCTTTACCATTGAGTGATATGGCCAAAACGAGGGTAAGATCAGGTTATAAAAGACTGGACCTATGGTGATTGCTGTGATTGATTTTGATTAAATGTGATTCTGTATTGTGATTTTCTGGTCCATTCCGAGATGCAAAACGTAAACTGTTCACCAGGCAGAGGGATGCTCTCTACTGAGTGCCGTTCTTGTTTGAATTGAGATAAAGTTCATTTAATGAACGGGATTTACAGGAAACATTAAGTTGCATTTAGCAATTGTGTTAAAAAGAAACGGGAGGGGGGGGGGGGGAAGAAAACAAGATAGAATAAGACTTCCATACAGACAGGGAATTGGATTTTCATTTTCATCTGTCGATTCTCAACTTCAATCACATCGTATATTTCGGGACATCTTGAAGTTCAGCAAAGGTAAACATCCTTGATGAATCCAACAATATTAAAAAAATGGGGAAGTGGTGTTTAAAGAAATGGGGATTAGCAACCTACCAGGCCCAAATATCAGCCATGTGCTCACCTCGGATATGGAATGGTATCGAGATCGGATGAACGGAAAGACATGAAAATGTCTCTCAATCGCAGTGTCCCAAATAAACCCATTCCCAGAAATACCACAGCGGTATTGCACAATAAACTTGTCGAGCATCTGATGGTACGCTTCTCAATGGCCAGTTCCCAAAAAGACAACATGGTCTTAAAGGATCATCGGCATTCCCCAAAAAGACAGTCTGTGTAGGTCAATTGCCCAGATAATGGTCATGTTTTGCTACGTAATGACATCCGATCCTATTCAGGTTGTCACCACTCCAGATAAAAAAAATCCTTTCATTGACGACACCCTATCACCATACTATAATTCACCAAATATCCGTCTGTCCGTTCGAAGGTACCGCAAAAACGGCTCAACCGATCGCAACGATATTTTGGGTGAGTATTCCTGGGACCCCTGGGAGTAAAATAGGCTATTTTGTTTTTCCAAGTTTTCCAAACACGATGGAATAATATTTACCGATATGAACAGTGATGTGGCTTTTGTTGAAATTTTACAAATACTGTTTATTCTACGTACCAGGAGAGAGTAGATCGACTCCTGACGAACTCTTCTGATATAAACGTGCGGCTCCAAAGTAACACGGCAGCGTGTGCAAAGCGACTGAGAAACAGGTGTAGCGGCCGCTTCCATGTTACAGATTCGGCGCGCACTCTTCACACATAAACGTGCGACTGAGAAAGACATGTAGCGGCCGCTTCCGTTTTGCAGAATTCAATCTTTTTTCAAAATGGGTGCCATGTACTGTTTAGATTTTGATGATTTGTGTGTGATATGATTTAACGGATGTTTATATTAATTGTTTAAAATAAAAAGAAAACCTTCAATTTCTGATATTTTTCCTTTTCATTTGGGCTTCCCAATTGAAGCCACGCCCGTAGGGCGGGTACCGTTGCTAGTTCCATTAATATCCCACCTGACTTCTCACAATCGACCCTTGGGTTCGTACAATGAGCAAACGGAAATTGTTTTTGCTTCTGCAT
Organism: Myxine glutinosa; assembly: GCF_964187855.1. Taxonomy (NCBI): domain Eukaryota; kingdom Metazoa; phylum Chordata; class Myxini; order Myxiniformes; family Myxinidae; genus Myxine; species Myxine glutinosa. The sequence goes on from NC_136273.1 coordinate 6,827,376, forward strand.
GCATTAATCTCAAGACCGATAGTCCAACAACGGCATAGCTGGGCTTGGATCTGCTGAGCGGAGGATCTGCTGTCCCCAGGTCATGTGACCAGATCCTCAGCTCTGATTGGACGCTTGAGGGATATACATACACTGGACTGAAACTGTTCCAAAGGGCAATGCCCGACGGGCAACGCCGTGAAAACGTTGCTGTTGAACCACGTGACCGATGACAATTTTTTTTTTCTCAACCAATTTATCTCGACACCACACTGACAAAATTTCATACTGATCAGATCAAACTTTCTATTTGTCGATTTATGGTGTCATAATGCCCCATGACATCATTAACATGCACCACATGACCAAAAGTATGTGGATACCCGAACATCACATGTCTCATTCCAAAAACATGGGCATCAATATCAAGTTGGTCCCCCCTTTGCTGCGATAACAGCCTCCACTCTTCTGGGAAGGCTATCCACTGGATGTTGGACCATTGCTGCGGGAATTTGCTTCCATTCAGCCACACGAGCATTAGCGATTCATCACTCCAAAGAACGAGTCTCCACTGCTCCAGAGTCCAATGGCGGCGAGTTTTACACCACGCCAGCCGACGCTTGGCATTGCGTATGGTAATCTTAGGCTTGTGTGTGGCTGCTCGGCCATGGAAACCCATTTCATGAAGATCCCGACGAACAGTTGTTGTGCTGATGTTGCTTCCAGAGGCAGTTTGGAACTCGGCAGTGGGCGTTGCAACCGAGGACAGACAATATTTATGCACTTCAGCACTCGGCGGTCGCATTCTGTGAGCTTGTGTGGCCTAAGACTTCACGGTTGAGCTGTTGTTGCTCCCATAGTCAGGTTCACTGTTTTTTCGTTCAAAATCATGGTAGATTAGCAAACCTATACATTTTTGGAAACGTTATTACATGGAAAATCTGAAAATCAATGTTTACATTTGCCAATTCCGACCAATTCGACCAATTCCATTTGACCAATTCGACCAATCGCTTCGATCGACCATTCGACCAATTCGATTCGATTCATCGAATTCGATTCCGATCGACCATTCGACCAATTCGATTTGCCAATCAATTTGACCGACCTTTGCTTGTGTGGAACGGACTGTGAAAACGATGGACTATATTGTCGGATACGACACACAGGACTGATGACGAACTCTAAATGGCATATTCTGTAATCGTGTATGTTTGATGCCATTGACTGCCTGTGTAGATGTGAAGTTATACTGACTGCATGTGTATATATGATTTTGCTGACTGCCTGTGTATGTTTGGTGATATGAATTATTGTGACACTGATGTTATTAACTGCCTGTAGAAAATGATAACATGTATTTGATTATGCAACTTATCGCGAATATAAAGTCAGTATTTTGCAATTCAAAACCTGATTCGTGTCTTACCATTCCCCATAGCACTAATTTGATACTTTCATTGGATTCCTTGTCCCTTAAAATATAGGTTTAGTATATTTTAAAAAGTTTTTAGGGTAATTAGAGGCAGAAATAGAACAAAATATGTATTTTACAGTGGCCATTTTGAAAATCCAAAATGGCCGCCATACAGGTATCTCTCCAAATGTAAACATTGATTTTTAGTTTCCTTATGCTATAACCTTTCCAAAAATGTATAGGTTTGCTAATCTACCATGATTTTGAACGAAATATAATTTATTGACATAGTGAACCTGACGACCAGACGGTTCCACTTCACAATAACAGCACTTAGAGTTGAGGGGGCAGCTTTAGCAGGGCAGAAATTTGATGAACTGACTTGTTGGAAAGGTGGCATCCTATGACTGTGTCACATTGAAAGTCACCGAGCTCTTCAGTACAGCCCATTAAACTGCCAATGTTTGTCTATGGAGATTGCATGGCTGTGTGCTTGATTATATATATACACCTGTCAGCAATGGGTGTGGCTGAAATAGCCAAACCCCCCAATTAGAAGGGGTGTCCACATACTTTTGGTCAAGTAGTGTGTTATTCCCCATGGGGAGAGTACTTTACAATGAGCCATCTCAATTTTTTTGGTTTTTCCATGGAACGGTATCAGATGCATAGAGGTGCAAAGTTTTTCAGTTTTTCCAAGATGGTGCCTGTACCACGTGACCGTCATAATCGTCATTAAAAAAAAAACACAGGGGAAGGCACTCCTTTGGTTAAAATTCCAGGTCAATCAGACCAACAGTTGCAGAGAACGAATTTTAAAGGGAATAAACCCGCAAAATGCTGGCAGAAGGGATATACATGCGGACAGACATTTGTAGCTTGAAGAGCCTCAAACAAGCATACAAATAAATAAATAAATAAATAAAAACAAAAAAGCTGTTCCAGACGGCAGTACCAAACAGGCAACGCAGTGTTAAAAAAATAAAAATAAAAAGGGAAGCTCACCCATACATCTGTGACATGAATCATATCCTGTTATCCCATGGGGGGGGGGGGGGGGAGTGGGGGCATCTATTTATTATACAAGCAAAGATAAATAAAAAAATGCAGGTATTAGTGGAGTAAAACATTAGTTTACTGTTCGACCAAAATGTAAGGCTTTAAACCGTTTAAGGACCAAGATCCTAAACTTTAAAGTGGTGCATCGCCGATATTTTCCCTGCAATTTTAAATTACAGTACTTTCTGTTTGCTTGTACCTTGAATGGCAAACATTGGAGCTAACACTGGGCAAGGGCTTGTATTATTTCCATAAAAATATTTTTCACCTTTTGTTGTGTTATAGCCTGAAAATAAAATGGATTAAATGGAGATTTTTTTTTGTCACTGATCCATCTGCACATAATACTCCCCTCCCCCAACCCAATGTCAAAGCGCAATCTTTTTATTTTTAAGAAATTTATTACAAAGTAATTTAAAATGGAATACAGAAATATCTAATTTACATCAGCATTCAACCCCGAGTCAATTGTTGGTAGAAGCGCCTTTGGCAGCGATTACAGCTTTGAGTCTTCTTGGGTATGTCTATCAGCTTTGCACATCTGGATATGCGGAGTATCCCCCATTCTTCCTTGCAGATTTGCTCAATCTCTGTCAAATTGGGTGGAGAGCGTCAGTGAACAGCAATCTTCAAGTCTTTCCACAGATTCTCAATGGGATTAAAGTCTGGGCTTTGGCTGGCCTACTCGAGGACTTTCATGGTCTTGTTCTGAAGCCATTCCAGTGTTGCTTTGGCTGTATGTTTGGGGTCATTGTCCTGTTAGAACATTCGCCGCTGTCTAAGGTATTTTGCACTGAAGCAGGTTCTCCTCAAGGATTCGGCTTCATTCATTGTTCCCTCTATCTTTACAAATCTCCCAGTCCCTACCGCTGAAAAGCATCTCCATAGCGTGATGCTGCCACCACCATGCTTCACAGTGGAGATGTTTCATATGGGTGACCTGTGCTAGGTCTCCACCAGATGTAGCGCTTTGCATTCAGGTCAGAGTTCAATTTTCATCTCATCAGACCACAGAATATTTTGCCTCATGTTCTCAGTCTTTTCACATGCCTTTTTGCAAATTCCAGGTGTGCTGTCATGTGACTTTTTTCAGGAGTGGCCTCCGTCTGGCCACTCGCACATAGTCTAGATTTGTGAAGTGCTACAGAGACTGTTGTCCATCCAGCAGATGCTCTCATCTCAGCCAAGGAACTCTGTAGTTCAGTCAGAGTGGTCATTGGGTCCTTCTTGCTCATTTACTCTGTCTCGCTGGCTGGTCATCTCGAGGAGGCTTGTTAGTTCCTTATTCATTCCATTTCCCAATGACGGAGCTAACCCAAACAACAGAAGTGGTTTTATACCCTTCTCCAGACCTATGCCCAATTATGTGAAGCCTGGTGTTGGCTTAGTGGTGAGGGTGCCGGCTTGGGATCCTAGGATCCTGGGTTCGAATCCTGGTCAATCGCTGAATTAACACCAGGGGGGTTGACTCAGCCTGTCATCCTTCCGAGGTCGGCAAATTGAGTACCAGTTCACTGGTAATTCCCTGTGTGTCGCAAGAGTCAACTAACAGGGTTGGTGGCAGGAAGGGCATCCGGCTGTAAAACATTGCTTCAAAAAGGGGACCTGGTGCCCGAAAAAGGCCAACCCCTGCTTTGCAGGGAAAAATGGCCTCGAAAGGTGGTTCTTTTTTCTTCTTTCCCCAGACCTATGCCTTCACATAATTCTATCTGGGAGTTCTAAGGACAGTTTATTGGACTTCCTGGTGGAGTTTGTGCTCTCACATGCACCGTCAACGATGGAACCTTGTATCAAAAGGTGTTTTTCTAAATCATCTCCAATCAATTGAATTTGCCGCAGGTGGACTTCAATCAAGTTGTATAGGCATCACACGGATGATCAAAGGTAATTGGATGCACCTGAGCTCAATTTGGAGTGTCACAGCAAATGGGAATGTAGGGTTTGGTTTGGGACATGGAATGTCGGGACAATGACAGGGAGATCAGGAGAAGTGGTGGAAGTATTGGTCAGAAGAAGAATGGACATATGTTGTGTGCAGGAGACAAGATGGAAGGGAAGTGGTGTGAGATTGAGAATGGTGAAGGGTAGGCATGTACAGAAATAAAAGTTTGTGTGGCAAGGGTGCCCAGAAGGCATGCATGGTGTTGGTGTCCTGTTTTCTGAGAAGTTTGTAGGCAGTGTGTGTGCTGAGTGCGACTGGAGTGAGTGAAAGGTTGATGGTGAGAATGATGATTGGAAAGCCCTTTGTGAACGTCATCGAGGGATATGCTCCGCAGGTCGGTCGGAGCGATGAAGAGGACAAGTTCTGATTTGTGATAGAGAAGCTGATGGAAAACGTGAAAGCTGAGGAAGTTGTTGTGGTAGGAGGAGGCCTAAATGGAAGACGTATAGATGGTTTTGAGGGAGTTCATGGGGGTTACGGATATGGTGTGAGGAATGGAAAATGTGAAAGGATTTTGGAGTTTGCTGATTGAGTTGGTTTGTTGATTTGTAATACTCAAAAAAAGCTTGTTACGGACACGTCATGTGGGTCGACGACAACAGTTGACTACCTGTTGGTGCGTAGGAGAGATAGGGGTCATCGACGGGACACAAAGGTGATCCCGGGGGAGGAGGCCATTTCACAGCACCACTTGGTCGTCTGCGACATAAGGGTGAAAGGTGCGAGGAGAGCTCAGCGGGTGAAGTACCAACCGAGAATGAAGGTGTGGAGGTTGAAAGAGGTGACAGTGAGGGAGGCATTAAAATAAAGGAGGAGTATGGTAGAGGATGATGTGGTTGAGCTTGAATGTGGATGGATGTCAATGAAAGAGTCGGTTGAGAGCAGTTGGTGAGGTATGTGGATGGACAAAAGGACCACCGAGGCACTCGGAAACATGGTGGTGGGATGATGAAGTTGGAAAGAGGATTGACGAGAAGAGGAAGAAGTTCAAAGGAGTGGCAGAAGGCGAAGGGTACGGGGGCAGAAGAGGCAGAGCATGAAAGTAATAAGGCAGCCAAGAAGACTGCAAAGAAAGAGGTAGCGAAGGTCCAGGAGGCATATCGGAAAATGTTCGAAGAACTTGTGGATTCGGAAGAGGGTCAGAGAGTGGTATTCAGGATTGCAAAGCAGACAGCGAAAGAGGTGCGATGTGATGGGGGTGAGTTGCTTGAAGGATGAAGTGGGACAAATCGTTGTGTACCCAGATGGAAGATGGAAGATACATATGGAAATGCTGTTGAATGCAGAGAATGAATGGGATGGCAACATGGACAGTAACCCAGTTTTAGGACCGGCAGCGAAGATAACCGAGAAGGAATTTGAGGAAGCGATAAATGCAATGAAGAGAAAAGCGGGAGGACCGACGGGAGTTGTGGGAGGTATGTTGAAGGCAGTGGGAAGTTGGGGTGTGAAGAGAATGACAGATCTGTAATCTGGTGGTGAAAGAAGGCCGCATTCTCATGGATTGGGAACTGAGTACCCTCGTCCCTCGATACAAGGGGAAAGGTGACCCTCTGGACTGCGGCTCGTATCGAGCGACAACGTTATTGGAGCATGGAATGAAGGCATTGGAAAGGGTGTTGGAGAAGAGGATAAGGACGAAAGTGAAGATCGACGAAATGCAGTTTGAATTTATGCCAGGAAGAGGTACGACAGACGCGCTTTGCATTGTGAGGCAGTTGCAGAAGTACATGGAGAAGAGGAAGAAGTTGTTTCTTGGGTTTGTTGATCTGGAGAAAGCATTCGATAGGGTTCCACACAAAAGTGACATGGGCATTGAGGAAGTTAGGAGTGGAAGAATGGTTGAACAGAGTAGTGATGGCAATGTACAAAAGAGCGCGCACAGCTGTAAGGACGAAGGATGGGAATAGTGGTGAGTTTGAGGTGAAGGTGGGAGTGCATCAGGGGTCAGTACGAAGTCCACTGCTATTTGTAGCTGTGATGGAGGTGCTGGCTCAGAATGTAAAGGAGGGTTTACCGTGGGAGTTGTTGTATGCAGATGATCTGGTGTTGATTGGGGATCGTATGGATGGACAGAAGGAGAAGATGAACAAGTGGAAGGAATGTATGGAGGCAAAAGGTCTGAAGGTGAATATCGGAAAGACTAAGGTGATGGCAAGTGCTAAAGCATGTGGTGAGGTGCAAAGAACTGGGAAGTGGCCACATGCTGTGTGCAGGAAGGGTGTCAGAGTGAACTCCATTCAATGTACAATGTGCACTGAGTGGGTTCATTAAAAATGTAGTGGTCTGAGAGGGACACTAACCAGTGTGGCAGCTACCTTAAAGTGTAAGGTGTGCACAGAGGGAGCTGCAGATGGAGGAAATGTTGAGTTGGATCTTGGAGACAGCGTAAAGCTGGAAGATGTGAAAACATTTTGCTACCTGGGAGACATGCTGAATGGAGAAGGTGGATCAGACTCAGCAAAGGTTGCTAGACTGAGATGTGCATGGAAGAAGTTCGGGAACTGAGTGGCGTGCTGACGAGGAGGGGAGTGTCGTTGAAGCTGAATCTGAAGCCATGGGAAAGGAGTCTGTGATGGATGCTGTGAAGAGAAACAGGTTGAGATGGTTTGGTCATGTGTTGAGGAAGGATGAAAATGACTGGTTGAGAAGAGTGATGGAAATGAATGTAGAAGGAAGTAGAGGATCGGGAAGACCGAGAAAGACTTGGCTGAAGGTGGTGGAAGAAGAAATGTGGGCAAGGGGATTAACAAGGGGAGATGCAGAAAATAGGGCAAAACGGAGAATATTGTCAAGGGGCCCGCAAGGCTAACCCCCACTCTCGCAGGGAAAATGGCCCTAAAATGCCTGTTTTTGTTGTTGTATAGCAAAGAGGTTGAATACTTATTGACCAAGACATTTCAGCTTTTCATTTTAAAGCGCTTTGTCAAGTTTTCAGGAAAAAAAAAAAATTCCCCCTCACGATGGGGGTAGATCAGTGCCAAAAAAACAAAAAACTCGTTTCAAAAAACACCGACCCGGATCTCAGTCATTGGAGTATCTTCTCTTCTGGACTTGGTTATGACGAACTTCCCTGCAAAGGTCTGCTGCTCTTCTTCTGATCATGTGCTTGTCAAAGTGGACATCTCTCTGGCCATTCTCAGAGAGCCTCCTCAGCGCCGACGAGTCTGGCATTTCACTCAGGCTGACTGGCACGGTCTGCAAGCAGCCATCAATCATCTGGTATGGTCTCCTATCTCCACTGCCTCTGACATCAATTCTTCCTGGGAATTCTTCCAAAGCAAACTGCTCTCTCTCATGCACAGATTTATCCTATCTCGTCTTCAGTTGTCTTACCCTTCCTCCCGTCCATGGTACACTGAATCTTGTGGAGGCAGTTGCCCTGAAACAACTTGCCTTTGCCTCTTGGAAGGCAAATCCAAACTGAAGGCAATCTCAGTTCCTTCCACCAAGCTCGGAACAAGTGTGTGTCTACTCTTAGGAGTGCCAGGAAGCACTATCTCTCCACACTCAAGATTGAACTCTCAAACCTGTCTCCTTCCTCCAAATCCTGGTGGCGTCTGGTCAAATCCGTTTCTGGTGTTTGTTCCCCCTCCATCCCCTCCCTTACCTCAAACGGCTACACAGTTGACACCGCACGTGACAAAGCCGAATGCCTCAACTCAGTGTTTGCCTCAAAATCTTGTGTCCCAAACCCATCTCTCTGTTCCCACCTTACCCAGTCGAACCCAACTGCTCCTGGACTCTGTGTCCTTCTCTCCTGACAAGGTGGAGAAGTTTTTGTCAAACCTCGACTCTGATTATGCAACTGGACCAGACGGCATCAGCCCACGGGTCCGAAAATCCAGCTCTGCCGCTCTGTCTCACCCTCTCTCTGTTCCTTTCACCCTCTCTTTTGCTCAAAGTCATCTGCCAGCATCTTGGAAATCAGCAAACATTATCGCTTTGCACAAAAAATGTGCAAAAACAGATCCTTGCAACTACAGACCAATCAGCCTGCTTCCAATTATCAGCAAAGTCATGGAATCCATCATTTCTTCGGATATCAAATCCTTCCTCTTCTCCAATGGCTTAATCTCTGATCATCAATTTGGATTCAGACCAGGTCATTCTACTCTGGACATGTTGCTTCTGCTGTCTCAACAATGGATGGAGGTCCTCAATGCCAAACAGGAAATCAGAGCTGTCTTCCTTGACATATCACGTGACTTCGATACGGTCTGGCACCCAGCTCTGCTCACCAAACTCTCCTCCTATGGTATCCATGGAAATCTCCACTCATGGCTTGCGGACTTCCTCTCTGGTCGTAGGCAACGTGTGGCCCTGAATGGATTTCTCTCATCTCCCCTTCCTGTTCTGGCTGGAGTTCCCCACGGTAGTGTTCTGGGCCCTGTGCTATTTCTGGTCTTCATCAATGATCTCTCCGCCACTCTGGAAAATCCTCTGTCTCCTTGCTGATGACTCCACTATGCCACTCCATTCCTCATCCCTCAGATCGGCAGTCTGCAGCCTCCTCACCCTCTGCAGACCTGGACAAAATCAGATTGGTCAAACAAGTGGAACATGTCTTTCAATCCTGACAAATCTCTCTTACAATGTCTCTCCGAAAAGACCGACTGGAAAACCCTCCCATCTACTTTCTCAACAATCCTCTCAAAGAAGTTCTGTCGCTCAAGCTTTTGGGTCTCACTATATGCCATGATCTTTCTTGGGAAAACCATATTTCCAAGCTGGCCTCCAAAGCCAGTCGCCGACTGGGCATCCTCAGTCGTGCGAAGTCCTTCCTTGGCACACCTGAGCTCCTCACCCAATACAAGGCTTTCATCGGCAGCTCAATGGAATACTGTTCCCCCCTCTGGGCCAGAATACTGTTTCCCCTTTTCACTGTGTGTACCCCGGTTTAGAATAGGTACACCGTATCCCTGCACATCGTAAGAGGCGACCAAGGGTTGGCGCCAGGAAGGGCATCCGGCCATAAAAAAACATTGCCTCAAAAAGGGAACCATGATTGTCATGGGGCCCGCAAGGCTAACCCCCGCTCTCGTGGGGAAAAATGGCCTTAGTCGTCAAATTTCTGGGAAACGTGAATTCATGAGGCATTTTTGAGTAAAAGCAAGCAAACCACTTTTTCTGGGGTAGTTTTTCGTGCTGAATACGAATCTGTTGTTTGCCAAGCCCAAAAATGCGTAATTAGGTCACTAATCCAGGTCAAAGGTCAATGAGTGCAAAATTCAAAATTTTTGAAAAAATGTTTTATTTTACATCACCTATCTGTACATTTCAATTATTTTACAGTATTTTGTCTGGTAAGGTTACTACAGCTTTTCACAATTATGAAAGTAAAGGGAATTGTGAAGGGAAAAAATCAGATTTTTGTGAATATATCCGTAATGAAGCAACTTTTCGTTTTTTGACATACTGTTTTAATTCACTTGAATTGTTGCCTTAAATATCATCAGTGAAGTGGTTTACCTGAGTCCTATATAATAGCAAGATTGTTTTCTACACTAAATGTCAATATTTGACTAATTAGCCACTTAATTAAGACTTACATGGCACAAGGCGCAAAATGCACTTCATGGCAAACATGTTTGGAGTGCAGGCAGTTGATCATTATCACATGTATTCTTAATTAATCCTGAATCAATTGCAGTCTGTCAGACTGATTGGCTGGAAGGAGGAGCCATCCAGGGGAATGCCAATTAGCTTAACTGTGTTAGCTCTGACCCCCCCCCCCCCCCCTACTTTGGCCTGTTTCGACATGGTGTTTCACTGGCATTGCACTTGCAGGCCTCAGTGCAGAACTGTTTCCCCCACTTCCGACAAGAGCAACTATCAGAACTGCAACCTTTCTTGCAACCACACTGAGTAAGTTCTCGGCATCCCTTTGGAATTGACGGTAAAGTTGTAAGAACCGGTGACAACTTGTCATCAACGAGTTTCCATCCACAATCAGTCGGCGGTGGCAGATCTGTCATTGGATTACTGGCCTCTCTCCAAATGAAACTTTGGTAGTTTGCACGCTCTATGTGGAACTTTGCTGCATCACTAGATGGAGGTAGGGTCTCCGTTGCATGGCATTTGTTGAACAGTTTAATGCGGGCTTGATTACAGTTCTCAGATGGTTCCTTGTAGATATGGCAAATGAACTTTTCAGCATCTTCTGTGACCTTCTTTGATGGTGTCGGAAACTGCTGTTGTTGGATCTTTTCAACTGCTGTTGGTATATCCAACGTTGACGTATTGGATGGTTTGATGTCTCCAAGACCGCTTTCAGCAGATGGCCCCCTCTGCCAGGCAGCTAACTGAGTAGCGTGAAATGTATTTTTGCCATCTAGGGTAGAGTCATTGATGTCAATATTGTCGCCAGAAAAATGCACAAATCGTCCCGAAACCAGGTTGCTGGTAACAACTGCCCCAGTTTCTTGATCAAGCGCTTTCAGAGTGTTTTCAGCCATGGCAGTGTCATACCTAAGAACCCGGTTATAGCTGATTATGTGCCCAGCATTATGGAATAGCTCAACTAATTTCTTTGATCGAGTTGACTGGTGCAGCGTCATACCCATTCCAACGTGTTTAGGCGGTGCCTTCTTGTCTCCACATTAGGGTGCATCAAACGCCCCATGATTTTCAAAAAGTTGTTGTATTTTAATGTCTATTCCCTCAAATGTTACACTTGTTGGTAGAAGTATGTATGCAAAAAATAGATGAAATCAGAGGTGGTCCTGGGTGGCCACCGGCCACTTTTATATATTTAGGGCCATTTAGGGCCACAGCTAAACTACTTTACAAGATAATGTAAAATTAACTACAAGATAATGTAAAATTAACCATTATACCTATATACAAAAGTAAAGTCCTACTTTTACTAAATGCCTAATATCAAACAGTTAAAACAACCTTACATGTCAATGTAAAATTAACCAAAATCGTTCTTCATATTACAAAGTTGTAGTACAGTGTTGTAGTATTGTACTTTCATTGATTAAAAGTTTGAAAATGTATTAAGCACAACGCCAATGTCACTACTCCAACTTTGCTCGTTTCCGCAAATTTGGCCTCGCTTTGCGGTCACATTCAACCACTTGAAGAAGATTTTGGAAGTGGTCTTCTCTTCTTGCAGTTGAGACAAAATCAGTTGCGAGCTTTACTGCTCTCTCCGCAGGGTCATTCACAACATTAAGCCCATCCACAATGGACTTGGCTGCCTTGAAGTGCTCATTGTTCTGCCAAGTGTCAACATCCTCTGTTAGGAAGGTCATATCTAGGTGAAGAAGGTTTACTGTAAACCACGAGTCCTCGTTCACAAGATCAGCCAGGGTTGTCGCTTCTGTAATTTTTGGAAATGACGGTTTGCCACATCCAGAACCGTAGCGGTGTTTTGGAGTGCTTGGCATTTCATCTGGTTGTATGGCCAGTAACACATCTGCAAGGGCACGACGATCCTTTTGAGGAATTGCATTGCTGAACAGTGCCAAAACAACCAGTTCTGGGGTTAAATACCACAAATGTCTATCAAAGGCTTTCACAGCGCTGACTGAAATGGTTGAGTTGACAGCTTTATAGTTGAGCAGAGTCTTGTAAAAGCACAAATCAAACCATGGGGCATTTGAAGCAGACTGACATATGAGCCACCAATCACAATAAATATAAACAACAAAAACAACAAACTCCTTCAGTTTTTTCTGTTGATGTTGTGTTGTTACAGTTCCTCGAGGTAGTAGAGAAATTTGCTCTTCAAGTAGGCATATTTTGATGGAATAAAGAATCTTTGACATCCACCTTGCTTTATGCATGGCCCCTGGTCTGTGGAGTGTTCCTTGTTTTGTGACATCATCATCGAGGACTACCTGGCAGAGTTGTGCCATTTCCTTGTAGTCTTCCCTACAGTATGAAGCGCTTGTGCGGATTGTGCTTAAAACCTTGTTTTTGCAGGATAAAAGCAGCTGTTGTGCATAGTCATTGTACATGGAAATGTCAATTTTGGTTAAACTTTCATTCTTTGCATGCGATATGCGTTCCCAATTCTTCTGGAATTTTTGGAACAAAGATACTTCTGGAGACTTTGATGCCTCAATTTTGAGAACGTCAAACACATGATCCAGGATTACCTCTCCAACATGATGGCGACATGCACACCACAGAAGAGCACGGTCCAGTTTTGATTGAATGGTAACACAGGCAGCTGTAACGTGTCCAGTGTTTGATGCTGTTGTGTCAAAACATAAGTTGACAACTGATTGTTTGCACTTCCATGAATGTAGATACGTGTAAGTGTGCTCGGCAATGATGTCACCTGATGACCTATCACTTCCAGGAGGATATCTAGCCACCCCCAGTAGCTTTACATCAGTGGCATTCCCAACCAACACTGGCAATCTTTCTTCCTTGACATTCTTGTTTGTGAGCGTTGGTATCTGCTTGCCATCCCAGTGAAGTGTTGCAGCTGTTGGGGCGATCCAATTTTCTTGAATATCTTTGGCGATAGCACTTGTTATTGATCGTCGAGCCTTATCAGCAGTTGAGTACGACTTGGCCACACGACGTGGATCACCTCCTGCCTCTTGAATTACAGCTTTGGTGAGCGCAACCTGTTGAACAGGAGTTATGTTTAGTCGAGTAGCAACAGACACAACTGAATGTCTTTTCAGAATATCATGAGGAATAAAGGCAGATGTACCTGCATATGTTGATCTGTGGTGACTACGCTTCCTTTGAAACTCTGGAATCGCCTCTTCTTCAGTTTCTTCCAAGCTATCTGCAGAGTCACTATCATCAGAGCATACAGAACTAATTGTCATCTCTTGTACACTGGATGATTCATGACGTTCTCGTCTTGAAGCTTCCGCTAAGAGGCGTTTTTCTTTTCTATGATCTTTATCAACTTTCTTCTAGTCAACACCACCAAATGAGGCTACTCTGTCAGATTTCATTGACTCTAAAAATACTCTATCTTCCTCATTCTTAATGTTTGTCATTGCATCTTTTGTCCATACACCAAAGGTCTTATCAAGACGTTCATTCATGGTTTGCAACTTAGCCAAAGTGCTTGGAGATTCTCGGCGAGAAACAGGTATTTGACGCAATTTGTTATTGTCATTAAGAAGGTCAAGTATTAGTTTGCAGCATTGATGGTCTGAAAGCATAGGAATATTTGCTTTAGTGTAGAATTTTTTCAGCTGGATAAGGACGATGCTGGCAGATTTCCATTTCAGTGGCTGAGTTTGTTTGCCTTCACATATTTCTTTCTGGATGTACCACATCACGCATCGAAGAACCTGCCGGCAAGTTGGGAGGCGGACTCCTGTCAATGTACCATCTGCTTCTGTAAAAGCATTGCCAAGACCAAAAATGGCACTTGCTAATCTGGTCTTCTTATCTGCCATCTGAAAGAAAATAAAGGATATTATTAGACTACTAGTATGGGACCCACGATTAGACCTCCGATTTCATTCATGTAAAAATACAAACTAATTATCAAACCATCGTTTTTTGCATAAAATTGTTATATTTGTATTCCTCTCATCAAGACCTTCAATTTGATACCAAACATGACTAGGTTTGGGTGTAAAATAACAAAATCAAACATTTTTACATAGTGCGGCCCCGAAAATGGCCCTAAATATATAAAAGTGGCCGGTGGCCACCCAGGACCACCTCTGATTTCATTTATTTTTTGCATACATACTTCTACCAACAAGTGTAACATTTGAGAGAATAGACATTAAAATCCAAGAACCTAAGGGCGTTTGATGCACCCTACTCCACATACACCATAGACCATGTCTTGTCCAATGCTAAGGACCCTTGTCTTCTTCACCCAACCAGTTTCAGACATCTCACTTTCGTCAAACTCAGCATCGACACTACTTTGGCCTCCAAGCAAGATATTCACAAACATGAGTACAGATGGTGGTGCACTTGCCAACTCTGCTTTTTCGCTTACATCGCAACCTTCGAATGCAGGATGTGACATGATATCACTGCGGAGTTGCAGAGCAACGTGCACTAAAGACAGAAAATGATCATCCTGTTGTCTAAATATGGGAATATAGTCTGCACTGTTCTGACCGCACACCATTTCTGAAAGAGGTATGTGACTGAAATGTCGTGGAAGAAGCAAAGTTTGTTTCTCTGAAGGCGCCAAATTTCTTAGCACAAGAAATTCATAAATGTCCCCAATGCAATTCGACAAAGTTTCTTTAAAAGTCCCCAGTCTACTAAGATACGATGTAGGAATTGTGCCGTCGCACTCACTGGCTAACTCTTTGTACCTCTCGAACACTGCAGATAGTTCAAATACGTGCCCTTTCTCAGCAGAGTGACGCAGCTCTTGACACAACCATGATATCGCCATGTCTGCTGATTTGCTTTCAGTTTCCGCCCTTTTGACATCCCTAAAGAATTTACTAAGACAGTTAACATGGTAACATGCCTCAGCTGAGATTAAATCATTCTCATTTGCAGTACGGACTAAGATGTTATGTACAAATTTAGCTTTTTCCGTAATTTCATTACTCATTTTGAAGGTTGTGACACGACTTGTCTTCTGCTTCTTGTCAAAGTTCTGGCAGAACATACACAATGTCCAGTTCATCTTAGTAGTACTACTGCGTAAAAACGGACATGCTTCAGCCGAAACACTCTTTCTTTCAGGATCTTTTTCGTTTTTCGATTGTTCCTTGGCTAGCTTAGCATTTATTTTCCCCTTGTGTGTGTATGCAGAGTAACATAGCTTATGCCATTTAAGTTTGGGGAGACTTTCTGGAGGCTCTGCAAAGAGAGTCGAAAGCCTGTCCACGGCTGATCGAAATTCATAGTGTCTAAGTTTGCATCGGAGCTCGGTCGCCTCTCTGATGGCAGCAATACCCTGGTTTGTCTGGTTGAAAATCGTATCTTTGACCTGGCTAGTTCCCTGACAAATGATACAAAGTTCAAACGACACATCCTCACGCTGTCGCTTGAGGCTGGCAATAGGTTCCATGGTTGGCCTGAGGGGAGAAACAGAAACCAAACTAAGCACCAGGCACGCATGTTCTGACCATGAAAACTACAACGTTGTATGATATACTGCAACAGCCCTTAAATGATCGAATAAGCGCAGGCAGTGTTGGCCCGGGTTTTAATCTTATTCTCAAAGACACAAAGTAAAGCTTCTTCAAGACAAAACATCTAACCGATATCACTAATTCATTAGTGGTAGATGCATTAGGCACTCATCGTCAATGCCCATGCCCTGCCTGTCTTTTTGCTACTGTTAGGTAAATGTACATGTATGTAGGCCTGCCTATGATGTGAGATGTCAAGCATACATTACACATTTGTATGTACATGTATCTCACCAAAGAAGAATGCATTCCTTTACTTTCATTTGATTTTATATTTCATTTTTTAACAATCTTAAAAAGACCCTTACCTGTACTCCTGAAATGTTTAATGCCTGATGCCTAGGGTACGAACTAGATGGCTTATGCTAGGCTATTAGATTCATTCTTCATCATTAAGGGTCTATTGAAGAACACCCTGCTCTGTCTGAATGGAAATGAGTTGACAAACATGGCAAATGCATTGGGGTCAGAAAGATGAAGCCACTTTCACTGTTGAGTGAAAGGGATGGTTTCAAGTGCAAGTAACTGTTACGTCATTGCAAGACTTTCGCACTCATTGACCTTTGACCTATGTTGTTTACCGGTGACATTTAGATTCTGTCTTTATAAAATCTATCTCTAGACCATCAATAGGAGCATAAAAACTCTGCCCCATTGTGCATTTAGAGGTTAAACTGCAAGCAAATTACGCAAAAACTAATTGTCGCCCCTTACAGAGATAAAGGCAAATGAGCATAGATGTGTCCTCACGTTTTCCTTTAAAAATAAGATTTTGAAAAGCTTTAGCAACCTTACTAGACAAAATATTGTAAAATAATTGAAATGTACAGATAGGGGATGTAAAATAAAGCATTTTTTCAAAAAAATTGAATTTTGCACTCATTGACCTTTGACCTTGATTAGTGACCTAATTACGCATTTTTGGGCTTGGCAAACAACAGATTCATATTCAGCATGAAAAACTACCCCAGAAAAAGTGGTTTGTTTGCTTTTACTCAAAAATGTCTCAATCATTCTATAAAGGCACATTTTCAGATTTTTTGACTAGGCTATAAAACGATCATTCATTCATTCATATTCATTTCCTCTGGGCCGGTGCTCCTGCCTCACACCGAGCTCGGCTTCACGCTGTTGAAACCAAAGCTTTCAGAATCATTGGAATCTCCTGCGATGAAGCTAACTCCGAGGGCCTTTCACTCACTCGCCGCAGGCAGATTGGTGGTCTTTGTCTTCTAGCGACTCCTCTCCGGCCTTGCTCCCCCAGCTCTCTGTGCTCTGTCCCCCTAATATTCCTCCAGGTCGCACAAGATCTGCCAGCAACCCTCTTATGGTTAAACTGCCAAAATCAAGACTCTCTGCTCACCTTCACTCTTTCATTCCCCTTTTCTCCCGCCTCTGGAACAAACTCCCCCACTCCCTTCAATCCCACTACTCCCTCCAGGTCTTAAAAACAGCTGTTCACCACCATCTATCTTCCCCCATCCAAAACCTTGATCTTTTCTACCCCCGCCAATTCTCCCAAGATACACTTTTTTAATTTTTTTATTCCAATTTCTCTCCTGGAAGTCCTTGCAGTGTCAATATGTTTGAAACCTGTACCACCCCCCCCCCCCCACCCCCCCCACCCCCCCCAAGCCCTCTCCCTCCCACATTTCTCTCTGTGTCTTGCTCTCAAATGTTGTTTGTGTCCTTCCCGCTCTCCCCATCTTGTGTTCCACTCCCCTTATTTTGTGTTTTATGTGTCGGTTGACTTTTTGTGTGATTAATGTTAGCTCTTTCACAAGCCTCGATCTTGCATACGAAAAAAAACAAAAAAACAAAAAAATAAAATAAAACAATCCATTTTCAATTCAGGTTGTAACAAGAAAATGTGAAAACAAAATCAAGGGGTGTGAATACTTTGAGGGCACTATACATACTTGTACTATGTTTGATCTAAATCCATTCAGCGGTGTTCCATTATCACATTTTTACCTGGCATGACAAAATCGAATCAGTTGACCTTTACATTGTTGTACATACCTGTACCAAGTTTGGCTTCGATACCTTCAGCCATTCTCAAGTCATCACAGTAATGAAATAAATTTTACTGAACATGAGCTTTGACCCCAAAATCTAAGCAGTTCATCTTTACATCATAATATATACTTGTAACAAGTTTGGTGAAAATCACATCACCGTTTCACAAGTTCGTGCAGTAACAGAATTTTCACTTAATGGGACCTCTGACCTTTAAGCTTTTGACCCCAAAATCGAATCAGTTAATCTTTGTATCATTCTCCACACTCATACCAAGTTTGACTTGGATCCCTTCAGCCATTAAGTTATCCGGGTAACAAAAACCTATCACGGATGGACAGACAACCCAAAAACAATGCCTCCGCGACAGACACATATAAACTACCGTTTCAGTTTCAAATTTTTAAAATTACAGGTAAATGTTTAAAAGTATATAAACTAAGTTTACTTGCTTGATGCATTTTGGAATCTCAGCCAGAAAACAATTAAACCAAGCTTGTTGGGCCTGTACCCTGGTTGGACTACTATGCAGATAGGTTTTATCCAACATTGGCACCTTAACCAGTTGGAATGTCCATGTCAAGGCCAAATACATTGGAGTGCATGTGCAACTTCCACGGCACTACCATGCCAAAGAAGAAAACAAAATTGCTGAGTGTGTATGTCGGGAGAGGGCAGCCAAGAAGTATACGGCACGACATGCATTGCGACATTTGTCCATTCGCCAAATTGCACAAAACGTTTTGATCTGGAGACGGCTTTTCAGATTACAGATAGTCACATGCCACACGCTTTTTGTTCTATGTTTTCAGAGAAAAAGTACAATTAGCTATAAAATGCAAACGATATCCGAGCATATTAGGATTGCATCCACCAGGTGCTTCCAGGTGATACAGGTAACAAGCAGGCAGTCAGCAACACAAGCCTTGCCACGAAGTGTAAAAAGGCATGTGCTAGGGAAAAAAATAAAAATACCAAGAGGCAATTCATTTTGTATAATAGTAATAACGTCACAAGAAATTTCAGATCAGTATACGAATCCGTTTGGTTATGAGAACCAACACTCAAGCTTTCATAATTATCAAGATCTTGAAAAGCAATCTTTGGTAGCAAATAAATTAGAGGATTTGTTACACGACAGACCACAGGGAGCAGAAAATCCAGCCTTTCATAAAATTCAAAATTCCGAACCCAACATGAGTAAAAGTGGAAACAAATAAAACTCACTTCATAATCCAAGACCTATCAAAGGCATTCTTAAACTGCCTTGGGAGATCTGTATATATAAAAAAGAAAGAATAAAAACAACGCATGGCAAAACATGGACTAAGCTGTGAAGCTAAATCACACAGACAGCTTACGGTATACCTACCAACTTTATTACATAAATGTACAGGAAGTATGGTGGGGGAAATACAGTCTATGAAGAGGGAGATGAGCAAATGCAAAGTTGGTGAAGAAGATGCCAGGAGTCAATGACACGAGTGCAATGCACAGCGAAAAAAAATATATAGGGACAGAGGAATCGGAACATGGGGGGGGGGGGGGGGGGTGCGGTGGAGAGGGTAGGTGGCGGGTACGCATTATTAAAATAACCTGGGACAAGGCCAAACAGGGATAGTGAGCAATCCAATTTAGAGAACAAAGGCTGGGATTGGTTAAATTAAAAGGAGAAAGTTCAGCTGGTGGCTGGATACAAGTGGCACCCAATAAAAGATGAGGTGAGGTGGGGGAAGAGGTGGGGTGGAATGGAGAGGTGGGACTTCAGCAGCTTCAGTTTTGTTTTGACACCTTTTTTCAGATAGCATGTGGAACCATTGTCGTAGGAGAAATTGTGGTGCAAGGGCAAATGCAAGTAATCAGAGTGGTCAAGGAAGGGTACATGTTTGGGCGGAGGGGTAGGAGGGAAGAGGTGCGATGGTAAAAGCGAGTGAAGTGAGAGAGAGGAGAGTGGGGAAACGGAAGGGGTGCAGGCGGGTAGGGGAGGGTAGGGTAGGAGGCAGATCACCGTGGGTCACATAGCATATTTGTGCGTCCAATCACGAGCAACCTTGTTATATCTGCAGAGAGAGAGAGAGAGAGAGAGAAAGAAAAGGTGAAGAATCAAATTGAGATTCTCATCTTACCTTCTACTCAAACATCAATACCTACAAACCCTCCCTTCACACCTGTCTCTGTCCGTCTTGTACAATCTTGCAATCTCTGGAACCAAAGGGTCATCAGGGTTGGGATCGCACAGTAGAGAACAGATGGAGAGCAACACTAGGGGAGGGCGGGGGGGGGGGGGGGGGGGTGTGTGAAAGAGGGTTGTTTTTTTAAGTGCGAAACCACTCACTTCCCTTTTCATCACTACAAGCACAAGGAGCATCAAAATCTCAGCAAATAGGTAGCAGGAGCAGCACAACCACCACAACCATCAAAAAACAAACCTTTGCTAACAGTGAGGGCAGGAGACCATTGTGAACGAAGAATGTCCAAGCAGATGCTGCCATTACTGTTTATGTTTGGGTGGTAAATCCTGGTAGTAAACGCCACCTAATGGAACAGTTTGATTAAATGACAGCAAAGGGAAAAAGGAAAGTCAAGATTAAAGAATAAATATGCAGACGGCAAAGCTTCCATGTTAACTGGAAGGAAAGTTCAAAAGCCAACCTGTCCTGTGCCATTGAACATAACCGAGATTTTACTTTGAGAGAAATACTTCAATATCAGTACATGAGTGAAACAGCAAGGACAGCATGACAACCTTTGGTGGCTTAAATGGGTAGTCCGTTGGAAAATGAATTGTAAGGAAGAAGACGCCTCCTTGGTAAGGACTGTCTGGCTGGAGTGGGGGGGGGGGGGTGGGGGAGGGGGAGGACATAAATAATAAAAGTAGGGAAAATAAATTTACAATTTCAACACAATGGAAACAACAACTTTATAAACCAATTGTTCAGCATGGGAAAAAAGACCGAACTCCCAACCCATCAAAACTTATAGGTACATGCCGCGCGCTGTGGGAAAGGCGAACAGACGTTTCGGGCTCAGGCCCTTTGCCATAAAGGAACTACGGCCCGGAAGACTTGCATCACACGCTCTCCCATGGCGGCTAGCACACCATTTCCGTGTGGCGAAGACTATGCGAATGACCAACCGAAAACCAGCTAGGAACACACTGGCATATTAAAATTATTTTAATGCATTTCAAAATGTTAGCCACATAAAGAATGGAGATAGTGAACCACGAGTTGGGCTTCACATTATAAGGGTCAACGCTCCCCAAGTTAGACTTCACATAAGGCTTCCCCCATCCCCCTCACCAGGTTGGACTTTAAATTACAATTACAAAGGTTCCCCGCTGACGTCACTTCCTCGTAAACATGAGGGCCGGGACCAATGTTGGCAGCGGGGCGACAGTTTTGGAACAACGGCGGACAAACCCACGGAAGGGTCAATGGTGCTATTACAGAGTACCATCTTGGAGGCGATCCGGATTATTCTGGCCACAGCGACACGCATTAAAGGCAAGCAAGTGGCTAACCTGGCCTTATGTTTCGAACATTCTGCTGCATCAGTCATATGCTGCGTTCACATTTTGGGCTTCCAGACCTGGCCTCATGAGAGTGTCTGACGGAGCACGTGTCATTCTCACTACAATCCCACGCAGTGCAGGATGACTTTACCACCACCTCTGACCGTTTCAAGTCCAGTGGCGATGGGTACAGGCAAAAGTGCCATCTAACTTCTGCAGTCAAAAGAATGAAAGAAAAAGAAAAAAAAGAAAATTCGCACAATCCAAGTCAACGTAACCAACCCAAAATGTCGCTCAGAAAGACATCGATTTTTCAGCTCTTCGAAAGCCGATTTGCCGACGGGTCACAGCTCACCGAAACAGGCACCGGATATACATTCTACCGGATTGTTGGTAAATCTGCGGATGCTGCTCCACAAACTGATATTGGTTTCACCATCAAAATGAAGCTCATTCCACAGCTGGTATCCATCCCGAAAGGACACAATGAACTGTTAATGGTGATGCGGATAAAACATTAGGTAGGACAGACATGCCACTGTTATCAGCGCATATGCACAAACTATGTCCTATCCCAATGAAGAAGCCTTTTACGAAAACCCATCAAGAATTTCATCATCTGCCCCCACCAATGACAAAATTGTGTTGCTGGACGATTTCATCGCCAGAGTGGGCGGCAACGACGACATATGGGACCAACTTATTGGCAATCATAGTGTCGGAAAAGAAAACAGCAATGGTACCCTCTTATGTTTTTGCACCACAAACACGCTAACAGGTGAATTGGTAGAAAACATCATGGATGCATCAAAGGTCAAAGCACTGGCACCTAATAAACTACATCATTGTGCATCAACATGATTGACAACAGCCACCTGACCAGAGCTAATCAGCATTCCACTGCATGGTCCAATCATCGCTAAAACAGCTCTCCACATTGCACCTTAAGCATGGAACCAGCGACCCCACCAAAACCAGAAGTTGAAACACCTGGACACGTACCGAGCTAGCAGCAAATCTGACAACACGGACTTCAACTCGTGCGCAGCTGAGTGGAACGTACTTTGCGAAGCTACCGGGAAGGCTGCGTTCAATAAGATTGGCTGCAGAGAATGGAAACATCGCGGCTGGTTTGCCAAATACGGCCCGCTTCTTCCCATGCTGGACGACCTGCACCAGAAGCATGTTGCCTCTGCACGCAACAAATATAATTTGTCTACCTGAAAGTGCACGGTCCTGGTCCTAGTTTCAACGGGACCACTCTGGAACGAACTGCTGACATGACTTCCCTTATCATGGAGCCCAATTTGATCCTGCAAAGGTGGGTGGAACACTTCAACAAGGTTTGGAACCAACCATCCGATATTGACGACACAATAGAAGACATCCACCTAATACCTGAGACACACAGGACTTTGATCAAGGGAAATAAGTACCGTGAAAACTGTGCCAACACACCTCACGGTACTACCAGCGCGAGATGAAATCCATAAGGTGACGAACGACTAAAGCCGGGCAAGGCCGCCTGGTCCTCACGGTATTCCACCACAAGTGTACAAGCATGGCGGCCCCCATATGCTTTTGCGACTGCATAAACTGTTCATCCGAATCTGGTCCGAGGAGTCTGTCCCACAGGATTTCAAAGATGTCACAATTGTCCAATTTTACAAAAGGAAATGTGACCAATCTGACTGCAATAACCACTGAGGAATCGCATGTTCATAGCCGGGAAAATTTGCGCTGACGTTATCAATCAGCTATCCGGGCTTGCACAGGAAATTAACCCAGAGAGCCAATGTGGCTTCGGAACAAACCGTGGAACAGCTGACATGGTTTTTACAGTGCGACAAATACAGGAAAAGTATTGCGAGCAACAGAAGGACATGTACATCGTTTTTGAAGATCTGATGAAAGCACTTGACTCGGCCATCTTGGCTTGTGGAAACTATTGCGATGCGTCGGTTGCCCAGAGAAGCTGGCTAATACAATTTGATCGTTTCACGATGGTATGAAGGTGAAAGTTAGAGGTGACGGCGGTGAATCCAAGCCTTTCGACGTCACAAACGGCACAAAACAAAAGCTGCGCCCTAACACCAACTCTTCGGCATCGCGACCGCCGCAATGATTTATCGACGAACTAGAAGACTCAGGTCTCGAGGGAGTCAACACCCACTTCAGTACCAATGGCAGCGTTAACGTCAGCAGTCTTAAAGCAAAGGCCAAAAATCGACTGATGCCCATCAAAGGACTGTTTGCTGACGATTGCAACCTTGGGTGCCATAGAGGGACGATGCGCAACGCCTGACGGACGCAATCACACAATCTGCCGACCGATGCAGCTTGACTGTCAGCATCAAGAAGACTGATATATTGTTCCAGCTGAAACCATATACGCTAAATATGGAACCCCGGGTCACAATCAACGACCAGCCATTGAGAGTCGGAGAAGTTATTGGGCAGCGTAATCAGCAACGATGGTACCATTGATGCCGAAATTACATCAAGCATCAGCAAAGCGAGTGCCGTCTTTTGCCGGCTGATTCTACAGCTGTGGTTCGCTCATGACGTGTCACTCGCCACAAAGAACAGCATCTTTCATTCAGTTGTAATGTCCACCTTAATATACAGCTGTGCGATGTGGACGCTCTCCTGCCATAATGTGCAGAATTTAAACAGCTTTCACAAAAGGTGCCTGTGGAGAAGTTTGAACATTTGTTGGCAAGACAGATTCCCGAACACAGAAGTGCTGCCCCGATGTGGTTTGGAGGGAATCAAATATTACCCGATCCGAACTCAACTGCACTCACCAGGCAGGGCGCTGGGCAGGATGAGGAATGAGGAACATTTGCCCAAAGCATTGCTCTATGGCAAGCTTGCAGAAGGAAAAAGATCAATTGGTGCCCCACAAAAAGCGATACAAAGATTCGCTGAAAGCCAACTTCAAACGTTGCAAGATCAGCAAGACCAGATTAATTTCCCTTGATCGTGGGAAGTGGTGGAGTTACTGCACCAATTGCGTGAAAGAGTTCGAGCATACACACAACAAGAATGAGAAGTGGGTACAACAGCAATTCGGTGTCGGAGAACCCTGAGATCCATCACATCAAAAGCTCAACCCACGACAACAGCCCCCGTCCTCAGGTAGGACTTTATATTCCAATTGCAAGTGTCCTTTCCCACCACCCCCCCCCCACCCCACCCCACCAGCCCTTCCCCCCCCCCCCCACCCCACCAGCCCTTTCCCCCCCCACGCCACGCCACAAGCCCCCACCAGGTTGACCTCTACATTGCAAGGGTCTGCTCTCTCCCAGGTCGAGCTTTACATTACAGGGGTTCTCCCCCGGGTTGGGCTTTACATTACAGGGGTTCTCCACCAAGATACATCATTTCTCAATTTGCAACAGACTTTGAAGAAGCTCATGCCAAACAGGAAATCAGAGCTGTCTCACTTGACAAGAAGCTCATGCCAAACAGGAAATCAGAGCTGTCTCACTTGACATATCACATGCCTTTGATACGGTCTGGCACCCACCTCTACTTGCCAAACTCTCCTCCTATGGTATCCATGGAAATCTCCACTCATGGCTTGCGGCCTTCCTCTCTGGTCGTAGGCAACGTGTGGCTCTGAATGGATTTCTCTCATCTCCCCTTCCTGTTCAGGCTGGAGTTCCCCCAACACAGTGTTCTGGGCCCTGCGCTTTTTCTGGTTTTCATCAATGATCTCTCCGACTCTGGAAAATCCTCTCTATCTCTTTGCTGATGACTCCACTATCTGCTGCTCCATTCCTCATCCCTCAGATCGGCAGTCTGCAGCCTCCTCACTCTCTGCAGACCTGGACAAAATCACAGACTAGTCAAACAAGTGGAACATGTCTTTCAATCCTGACAAATCTCACACTCTTACGATGTCTCTCCGAAAAGACCGACTGGAAAACCCTCCCATCTACTTTCTCAACAATCCTCTCCAAGAAGTTCTGTCGCTCAAGATTTTGGGTCTCACTATCTGCCATCTTTCTTGGGAAAACCACATTTCCAAGATGGCCTCCAAATCCAGTCGCCGACTGGGCATCCTTTGGTCGTGCTAAGTCCTTCCTTGGCACACCTGAGCTCCTCACCACATACAAGGCTTTCATCCGCAGCTCAATGGAATACTGTTCCCCCCTCTGGGCTGATGCTCCTGCCTCACCTAGCCCGGCTTCACGCTGTTGAAACCAAAGCTTTCATAATCATTGGAATCTCCTGCGATGAAGCTAACTCCGAGGGCCTTTCACTCACTCACGCAGGCAGGTTGGTGGTCTCTGTCTTCTACCGACTCCTCTCCAGCCTTGCTCCCCCCCAGCTCTCTCCCCCCAATATTCCTTCAGGTCACACAAGATCTGCCAGCAACCCTCTTATGGTTAAACTGCCAAAATCATGACTCTCTGCTCACCTTCACTCTTTCATTCCCCTTTTCTCCCACCTCTGAAACAAACTCCCCCACTCCCTTCAATCCCACTCCTCCCTCCAGGTCTTTAAAACAGCTGTTCACCACCATCTCTTATCTTCCCCCATCCAAAACCTTGATCTTTTCTACCCCTGCTAATTCACCCCAGATACACTTTTTTTGAAATTCCAACTTCTTTCCTGGAAGTCCTTGGTGTTCATATGTTTTATACCTCTCCCACCTCCCCCCCCCCCCCCCAAGCCCTCAACCTCCCACATTTCTACCGATGTCACTGCTCTCAAATGTTGTGTTTGTGTCCTTCCCCCTCTCCCCATCTTGTCTACCACTCCCCTTATTTTTGTGTTTTGTGTGTCGGTTTGACTTTTTGTGTGATTAATGTTAGCTTTCACGAGCGTCGATATTGTATACCAAAAAAAAAACAAAAAAAAAACAGCATTCCTACGTTTGGCCAAAGCATCATTTCATATGCAATGCACGGTTGCTGGTTGCATCATTTCAGGAAGCATGACTGTCGATGATGCAGTGCCCCCCCCACCCCCTCCATTTTCATCCAGCTGATACTCATTTTGCCAACCTCGGAAGGACGATAGGCTGAGTCAACCCACCTACTGTTATTTAACAGCACAACAGGGGGCTCAAACTCAAGACCCTAAGATCTTAAGCCAGTCACCTTGTCCGTTAAGCCAACTGAACACCAGGCTTAGTTCAAAGCAATGGCAGCATGTGATAAAAGTCTCAATAATGCAAATGCTTCCCAAATCAACATCAGGCTCGATAATAGGAAAGGTAAACCCGATCTATTCAATGTCATAATCGTTTCAGCAATACAGAAAGATACCTGCTCGTTAAATTGCACCAAAAACCAGTCAGCTAAAAACATTCATGTATGTTGCATTTTCCGCGAGTTGTACGCATTGTGTACAGATTACAACATGGCGGGGTAGGTTTTGTCTGTAAACATACAAGCTCAGACAAACATTCATGTATGTTGCATTTTCCCCGAGTTGTATGCATTGTGTACAGATTACAACATGGCGGGGTAGGTTTTGTCTGTAAACATACAAGCTCAGACAAACATTCATGTATGTTGCATTTTCCCCGAGTTGTACGCATTGTGTACAGATTACAACATGGCGGGGTAGGTTTTGTCTGTAAACATACAAGCTCAGACAAACATTCATGTATGTTGCATTTTCCGCGAGTTGTATGCATTGTGTGCAGATTACAACATGGCGGGGTAGGTTTTGTCTGTAAACATACAAGCTCAGACAAACATTAATGTATGTTGCATTTTCCCCCAAGTTGTACGCATTGTGTACAGATTACAACATGGCAGAGTAGGTTTTGTCTGTAAACATACAAGCTCAGACAAACTTGAGACAAACATGAATGTATGTTGCATTTTCCCCGAGTTGTACGCATTGTGTACAGATTACAACATGGCAGAGTAGGTTTTGTCTGTAAACATACAAGCTCAGACAAACTTTCAACTCAAACACATCAAGATGTCGATGTTGACGTTCACAGATTAGCGCCATACGAGCCCAACAGCCACGCATCATGAACGAGCACATTAGATGGAATCTTCACATCTCTTACACTACACTCAAAGCAGCTGCTAAAAGACATCAAATTTAGACTTCTTCGTCGGGTGGCGATACCTGTTCCACAGCGTCTCCATAAAGATGGAAATATGACGGTGCAATTGGTATTGCTCATTTATACAATCGTGGCGCCTGGCATCTCTCGACATTCCGGTGGTCTTTGGCCCACTGTCCCATTTTATTCTCGGTCACCTTCATTCCTTTCTCGACAGCATGTGATGGAGTCTACCTTAGCCATCCAGCCATTCTCTTCCCACCAGGTGCCGACATATTGCCTTTTTTCGGTACGTCTTGATGCTCCATGCGGAACATGTGACCAATCCAAATCCAAATCCTAATTGGAATATCTAAGACGTTTCCTCATTGACCTTTCAACCTCTTTCGTACTCGGCACGTCAGATTTTCTTGCGGTCGGTGCTGATGAAAGCCATTTGCATTACCCACACAAAGGGCACTCTGTGCACCTCAAAGTCATCTCTTGCGAATGAATGACATCAGACCATTTTCATCGACATCAGCAATACCGGCAAAAACAAAATCTTTAGCACATTGTAACAAATCCACATTCTAGCAAATTGAAAGGGGAGGGGAGGGAGAAACAGGATACCATGCTGTCAAAATGTGCATCTATCACAGGTATTGCTATATTACCGGTCCCATGATTGTGGCTTGCCAGTGAAACACTAAAGGGAGGGAATTAGGGTGGGAGAAGAGAGGAAAACATTAAAGGGTGAGAAAGAACGTTTGAGGATCAAAGTTAATCAACCACACAAATCGAACGTTAATCTCTCAACCCTACCCACCATGCAAACCCCACAACCTACCCACCCCGCAAACCCCACTACCTACCCACCCCGCAAACCCCACTACCTACCCACCCCGCAAACCCCACTACCTACCCACCCCGCAAACCCCACTACCTACCCACCCCGCAAACCCCACTACCTACCCACCCCGCAAACCCCACTACCTACCCACCCCGCAAACCCCACTACCTACCAACCCCGCAAACCCCACTACCTACCCACCCCGCAAACCCCACTACCTACCCACCCCGCAAACCCCACTACCTACCCACCCCGCAAACCCCACTACCTACCCACCCCGCAAACCCCACTACCTACCCACCCCGCAAACCCCACTACCTACCCACCCCGCAAACCCCACTACCTAACCACCCCGCAAACCCCACTACCTAACCACCCCGCAAACCCCACTACCTAACCACCCCGCAAACCCCACTACCTAACCACCCCGCAAACCCCACTACCTAACCACCCCGCAAACCCCACTACCTAACCACCCCGCAGACCCCACGACCTACCCACCCCGCAAACCCCACTACCTACCCACACCGCAAACCCCGCTACCTACCCACCCCGCTACCTACCACCCCACAAACCCCGCTACCTACCCACCCCACAAACCACTACCTACCCACCCCACAAAACCCCACTACCTACCCACCTCGCAAAACCCCACTACCTACCCACCTCACAAAACCCCACTCCCTACCCACCCCGCAAACCCCACTACCTACCCACCCCGCAAACCCCACTACCTACCCACCCCGCAAACCCCACTACCTATCCACCCCGCTACCTACCCACCCCGCAAACCCCGCAACCTACCCACCCCGCAACCTACCCACCCCGCAACCTACCCACCCCGCAACCTACCCACCCCGCAACCTACCCACCCCGCAACCTACCCACCCCGCAACCTACCCACCCCGCTACCTACCCACCCCACAAACCCCGCTACCTACCCACCCCGCAAACCACGCTACATACCCACCCCGCAAACCCCGCTACCTACCCACCCCGCAAACCACTACCTACCCACCCCGCAAACCACTACCTACCCACCTAGCAAAACCACACTCCCTACCCACCCCACAAACCACTACCTACCCACCCCGCAAACACCTCCAAACCACCATACCAATCCCCCTCTACCACCATACCAATCCCTCCCCCCTCACCACCTACCAATCCCCCACAACCAATATTCCTACCAACCTCGCCACACCCCCACGGCCCCCTCCCCCCCCTCACACCAAGCACTCTCCGCTGCTTGGACTTACTGTCATCACCGACGGGTCCTGCCGAGCATTGTGCTGGGGGATCTCTTCCTAAATCGCCCAGTTCCTACACACCAAAAAAACAACACACACACACACACACACACACACACACACACACACACACACACACACACACACACACACACACACACACACACACACACACACACACACACACACACACACACACACACACACACACACACACACACACACACACACACACACACACACACACACACACACACACACACACACGTCGTGATACTTGCACAAGAAATGTTCATCAAACGACCGATATACACGAAAACAGCAGCGAGAACAAAAAAAAACCACCATGTCCGTAAAGATGAGCGAGAAACAAAACAAAATAACGACGTGGAGAAAGAAAAGAGGGTACAAAGCCTCGCCCCAAGAATAGAACCTCCCGCCCCCATCACGTCTTCCTCGCTTTCCCAAAGACAGGAACCCAGAAAAGGCATCAAACTCTGATTCCCATTAACACGAGGGTCTCAATAAGCGACCACTCGACCGCCATTCGTCGCGTTATATCCGTGCGAGGAAAAACCAAATAACGCGCCAGGCCCGAGGCCTCTGTCATGGCGGAGCCGAGAAGCGGCGGAGCAGCGTTGCGGGCCGGCCCCTCACTGCGGACCGTCCTTCGACCTCACCTTGTGAATTCGTTTCAACGCCATCACGTGTGCAGCTGTATTTGCGCGAAATCCCAGCTCGTCCAAGAACCTGCGATCACAAGCGCCGGCGACGAACCCAAAGTTTCCTGGTATTGTATTTTAATAACGACCGGCAACCCAAACCCAATTGAATTCAACAGAACGGTCCAACGTTCCCATTACCCGGTGTAAGAGGCTCCGCCCCTCTCAGCGTTTTTTATTTCCCGACTAGACGAATCACTCCGCCGGACCGAATCACCGCGCCGCACGGATCACCGCGCCGGACGGATCACTCCGTTGGGAGGATCACTCCGCCAAACGGATCGCTCCGTTGGGAGGACCTGTTTTTCACGCCAAATCATTCTGTTTGGTGTTAATGACCAAATGACGTCGCGCGACAAACATTCCGAGGCTTTTTACCGTGGTACAGTGAGTGGTACTGTACCTCATTTACTCAGACACCTCGACGGACATGAAATGTGGATAGTTTGTTAATTCGCTGTAAAATGCGCCGTTTGTCCTGACTGGACCGTCCGTCCGTTGTCCTGCTTTGTTTAACTCTCGCATTTCATTAACAATAACAGATTCCAGTTGTAAATCGTTTTGGGTGTTTTTGTTTCCATTTGTAATTTCATTAACCCCTCTGTATTTCCGTTGGTATAATGCGGCGAGCAGGATGCCCGAGGTTGTGGGTTCGAATCTCGACCGAGCTATAAACTCTCATCCTGGTGATTCACATGCATGGTGAGCCATTAACGGACGTTAAGCTGGCCGTCCTGTATGCCGGGATTAGTTGGTGCATGTTAAAGATCCCACAATGTCCTTCACGACCGGTAGGCGAGCTATCGCCGGCACCCTCATCTAACTAAGTACAAATTCCTGCTCTAACCAACAGGGGGCGTTTCTGCGCTCCCAGCAAATGCAACCTACCTACAGCCATGACGTGTGTGCTTCATAAGAAAGGAAAAAGCAGTAAGATTCCCTCTATACATGTACTCGGCTCGGTACATGCCGAGCATGTACAGTATGTATACTGTACTCGGCCTCGCGCCATCACGCATTCCAATCCAAAACGTTTTCGGTCACGTGGGTCATGCGCTTCGTTCCTTCGATCCTTCATTGAATGAGCTCACGAAATCTCCTCCTCCTTTTTAAATGAGGGCATGCTGTGCCGTTGGATGTCCCAATCGATCAGCGAAGGGATTCAAAATGTACAGATTCCCTGCAGATGCCACAAGGAAAAAATTCGGGGAAATGAAGTTTATTTATTTCATGTGCAGCTTGTGGCTGCTGGTTGCATCATTTCGGTGAGGGTGCAAAGAGTGCAGGTAGCAGTGAGGGTGCAAAGAGTGCAGGTAGCAGTGAGGGTGCAAAGAGTGCAGGTAGCAGTGAGGGTGCAAAGAGTGCAGGTAGCAGTGAGGGTGCAAAGAGTGCAGGTAGCGGTGAGGGTGCAAAGAGTGCAGGTAGCAGTGAGGGTGCAAAGAGTGCAGGTAGCAGTGAGGATGCAAAGAGTGCAGGTAGCAGTGAGGGTGCAAAGAGTGCAGGTAGCAGTGAGGGTGCAAAGAGTGCAGGTAGCAGTGAGGATGCAAAGAGTGCAGGTAGCAGTGAGGATGCAAAGAGTGCAGGTAGCAGTGAGGGTGCAAAGAGTGCAGGTAGCAGTGAGGATGCAAAGAGTGCAGGTAGCAGTGAGGGTGCAAAGAGTGCAGGTAGCAGTGAGGGTGCAAAGAGTGCAGGTAGCAGTGAGGGTGCAAAGAGTGCAGGTAGCAGTGAGGGTGCAAAGAGTGCAGGCAGCAGTGAGGGTGCAAAGAGTGCAGGTAGCGGTGAGGGTGCAAAGAGTGCAGGTAGCAGTGAGGGTGCAAAGAGTGCAGGTAGCAGTGAGGATGCAAAGAGTGCAGGTAGCAGTGAGGGTGCAAAGAGTGCAGGTAGCAGTGAGGATGCAAAGAGTGCAGGTAGCAGTGAGGGTGCAAAGAGTGCAGGCAGCAGTGAGGGTGCAAAGAGTGCAGGTAGCAGTGAGGGTGCAAAGAGTGCAGGTAGCAGTGAGGATGCAAAGAGTGCAGGCAGCAGTGAGGGTGCAAAGAGTGCAGGTAGCAGTGAGGGTGCAAAGAGTGCAGGTAGCAGTGAGGGTGAAAAGAGTGCAGGTAGCGGTGAGGGTGCATAGAGTGCAGGCAATGGTGAGGGTGCAAAGAGTGCAGGCAGTGGTGAGGGTGCAAAGAGTGCAGGCAGTGGTGAGGGTGCAAAGAGTGCAGGCAGTGGTGAGGATGCAAAGAGTGCAGGCAGTGGTGAGGGTGCAGTAATAAAGATGGGGAGGAATGTGGTCTGGGAGACGGTGTTTGTGGACGATGAAACAATTAAACATGTAGATTCTTCATTCTGCAGGAAGGATTGTAGATATCGAGTTAGGGACATTGAAGGAAGGCTGAATGACATCGTATCAGGTCGGCAGGAAGAAGTTGGTTGAGGTACACCTTGGAGAAAATGATGTCGGGAAAGTTTACTCAGAGGTTTTGAAAAATAGATGCAGGATATTAGAAAGGGTTGTGAGGTAATGTTTTCTGGGATTCTCCCAAGATTACAAAATGGAATATAAATTATGAGCAGAGCGATAGATGTGAACCAATGGCTGGAAGAATGGTGTCGGGAGGAAGTGTTTTCATTTAAGAGGTAGTGGGGAATCATTTGGGGGGCAAAGGAGGTGCTTCCAAAATGATGGCCAGATGCTGAATAGTAAAAGGCAGAGAGAGAGTGTGTGCGTGTGAGTGCATTAGTTAGTTAGTTATTCTCCTCCATAACTTCAAAACCATGAAACCCACCAGACCCTCTCACTCTCCTCCCCGTCCGCCCTCCCCAATTCTCCTTTACTCTTCCCTCTCCCATCTCTCTCCCTCTACCTTCCCCATTTCCCTCCCCCTCATATCCCTTCACCTTTCCCTCCCCCTCTTAATATTCCCGTCACGAAGGGACTTTGCGTTGCCCGACATCTTTTGCTAATGTTGTTGTTGGTGTATATAGCTCCGGGCAGTTCTCTCGAACAAGCCCATGGCAGTGAGACAGCCGATCCATCTCCAATGAGCGACCCAGAGATCCCCCACATCCAGAATGGTGTACCCATACCTTCACAAAATCAGGAACAACAGAAAGAGAGAAAGAGAAAGAGAAAGAGAAAGAGAGAGAGAGATTGAGAGAGGGATAACAACACCTATTCCCCATGTAATATTCCTCGTCTTGCTGGATAGAAGACTCGTGGCCAACTTGTTCGGCTTCACATACACAGAGCAATCTTTATTCCTCAGTTCGCGTCCCTCGACAAAATGGAGCTCTTCCTGCCCCAACACCCACACTCGCTGCCTAGCTCCGCCCTGCTGCTATCCCTCTTACATCCCTCCTTTCGTAATTTGTTCCAATATGTTCACTGTACTGAGACCCCTCTGCATTTAACAAACAAGAAAAAGAGCAACCAGAGATTGCAAACCCTCGCCAGGATGTATTTCAGTGGTTTTTAAGGCTTTTGTGTTAAAACAAATATGGCGGCCGAACCACGTGACCGATGACGTCATTTTTTTTTTCTAAACTAATTTATTCCTAGATTATGCTGAAGAAATTTCATCTTGATCGGATGAAGTTTTGTACTTGTCGAATTATGACGTCATAATGGAGGGACCTATTACATCATCATTAACATATTTTATTCCCCATGGAGAGTTCTTTACATTGAGCCATGTCTCAATTTTTTCTATCCAGCATTTTCGGAGATATAGACATGCAATTTTTTTCGATTTTTCAAAGATGGTGGCCGAACCACGTGAACGATGACGTCATCATTTTTTTTTTCTCCACCAGTTTATGCCGACCTGGCGCTCAATAAATTTCATCTTGATTGGATTAAGTTTTGTACTTGTAGAATTATGACGTCATAATGGAGGCACCTATGAGATCATCAACATATTTTATTCCCCATGCCGAGTTCTTTACAATGAGCTATGTCTCAATTTTTTCTATGCAGTGCTTTCGGAGATATAGAGGTGAATTCTTTTTCGGTTTTTCCAAGATGGCGACCATACCACGTGACGTGTGACGTCATATTTATAATTTAAAAATTCTACAGATGGATTTGCACCTATGGTGAAAATTTCCTGTCAATCGGACCAACGGTTGCAGAGAAAATCATATTTACTCTGTGCGGACAAACAAACAAACAGACAAACAGATGAAAAATCACTCATATAGTGACACTTGGCAAAACAGAACAAAGTAGAATGGCACTCAATAGAGCATCCTTTTGACCTCAAAAATAATTAATTAGTGGTTGAATTCAGTGATCTGATATGAAAATCCTATTCAAATTTCAAGTCAATCAGTGAAAATTGAGGATTTTAGAAACTTGAAAAAAGTGATTGACCTTTGGCCCATGTTGACCTTGCGACCTATGTTGATCAAAAAAATAGTTGGTGGTTGAATTCAGGTAACCAATATGAAAATCCCATTCAAATTTCAAGTCAATCTGATTAAAATTGAGGATTTTAGAAATTAGAAAAAGTGGTGGGCCTTTGGCCTATGTTGACCTTTTGGTCTATGCTGATCACAAAAATAGTTGGTGGTTGTGGTTGACCTTTGGCCTGTGTTGACCTTTTGGCCTATGCCGATCTCGAAATAGTTGGTGGTTGAATTCAGTCAGCTGATGTGTAAATCCTATTCAAATTTCAAGTGAATCGGATGAAAATTGAGGATTTTAGAAATTTGAAATTGTTGTTGACCTTTGGCCTATGTTAACCTTGTGGCCTATGCTGATCTCAAAATAGTTGGAGGTTGAATTCAGTAACCTGATATGAAAATCCTATTCAAATTTCAAGTCAATCGGATGAAAATTGAGGATTTTAGAAATGTGAAAAAAGTGGTTGACCTTTGGCCTATCTTGACCTTTTGACCTCAAAAATATATAGGATTTTGTCGGACCACCAACTCTACCGTTTGGTGAAGTTTTGTGAAGATTGGTTTGGAATTGTGACCTGTAGGCAAGTATAAGTGAGCGGACAGACAAACACACACACACAAATGAGTTATCTACATACTTGGAAAAAAAAAAATCTCAGCATTTATTTCAATCTTTTAATTTCTTGATTTATTGTCATTAAATCTTATTTGTTGAATTTCCTGGTCGTGATTGCATGTTTTGTGGGTTTCGGGAATAAACCCGTGTGGCTTCGTTCAGGTAAGCTCCTCGCTGCCTTCCATCCCACATGCGCATAAAAATAACCGCCAAGAATTTGGCCGTTCGCCTCGGAAATTAAAGACCATCCGGCTATTCATCCAAGGCTGGTGTTCATCGTCTACAGACTTCAAAACTGGTGTCAGAAGTGGGATACGGACCCTGGGACACTGACACGACACCCGCTGAGCAGAATGTGCGCTCAGCTTTTGGAATCCAAATTTTTGATGATCGTCACTCTCAGCAGGGAGGGGTGGTTCTAGTGACTGAGGTGTCAAATTTTATAGTAAATTGGGGTCAGGAGGACGCACGGCGTCGTAAAAGCTAAAAGAAAGGAAAAAAAATTTCTGAAGTAAATAACAGTCGTGCACGGGGAAAGCTGCTCAGCACGTAATGGCGGACGTGCACGAAATGGCAGAGTGGCTAGAAGGAAGCGAAGTTGATGGGAGCGAGCAGGGGGGGGGGGGGGGGGGGATAGGATTGATGAGGATAGGATTGGAACCACCCCCGTTCCTGGGTGATCGAACCAGGAAGCAGGTGCGATAACTCTCCAGGCGATGCTGAAACAATTGAGAGGACAAATGAATGGTTTGAAGGAATAAATGAATAACCAAACAAATAAAATTGATGGATTGAAGGGGGAATTAAAAGACTAAATAAATAACAGTGAACAATTGAAGGGACAAATTAATGGAATGGAAAACAAAATTGATGGAATGGAGGGTGATATGAGAGAAATAAAAGGGGGAATGAATGAACAAAGGAATGAAATAAAGGGATTGAATGATCGATTGGAAAACAAAATTAATGGATTGGAGGGAAAAATTGAAGGAATGAATGAACGATTGGAGGGAAAAATTGAAGGAATGAATGAACGATTGGATACAAAGTTTGTATTTGCACCGTGATGTCGGGCTTGCTAACTCAATGGAAAGTTTGCAGGTGCTGGTGGAAAAGGAGGTCCCCAAGGTGAGTAGGAATAATGGCGCGAATGTGTTTGGCGCGAAAGGGTTTTTGGCACGCTTGGGAAAGAGACGAAACCCGGGCGGTCGCGGAAGGTCCATTGTGCGATGTACGAGGGCGACTGGTGCGCGTGTGAGAGAAAAGTGTGCACCGGAGCGCGAGTGTGTGCGAGAAAAGTGTATGACGGAATGTGCACGAGAAGAGTGCGTGGAGAAAAAGTGTGCGAGGATTGGGTGTGTAACAGGAGAGTGCACACCCGTGGGTGTTAGAGTGTGAGGGAGAATGCACACCAGACTGTGCGGGGGGAGAGCGTTACAGAATGTGTGCAGGAGTGCACACCCGGGGGTGTTACAGAGTGCGTAGAAGAAGAGTGCGTACTGGAGTTTGTGAAAGGTGTGAGTGTGCCTAGGTGTGCAGGTGCGAGTACGGTGTGCGAGGGAGAATGCACACCAGAGGATGTGTAAGGAGAGTGTGTAACAGAATGTATGGGAGGCGCAGGGACGCCTGGGTGTGCGAGTGCAGAGTGGTGAGAACACGGCTCAAGCATCGACACCGACCGGGGTAGCGTTTAGCACGACGGATAGCCGACGTGAGCCCTCGGTGAGTTGTGTGCAGCAGGGACCGGCTGGGATCGGTGCGGCGGCGGTTTCACAAGGACCGCCATGCATGACCCGTGCCGGCCCCCACCCTGTATGGTTGGTGCCGTGCCGTGGCAGCAAAGGCAATCGGCAAGGTTCAAGGGGAGGTAGGAGATTTCGGAGCAGCGCATCCTCGCGGGTGCGGTGCTCCGAACGTGGGCGGTTGGGCCATCGTGCGTGGGATCACGAGGCCCCGCGCCGAGATGGGCCCCTGAACCTCGGCCCAGCCATACCTCCCCCTTTGGATCAAAAATTCCGGACGGACACCCCATACAGGCGACCAACCACCCGCATGGATCGCTCGGCCCGGCGAGGCCGAGCCATGACAAAGAATATCCACATGGAGAGGCTTAAGTGTAGTGGACTGATGAGGATAGTGTACCCTACATGGGGG
Source organism: Myxine glutinosa (assembly GCF_964187855.1). Taxonomy (NCBI): domain Eukaryota; kingdom Metazoa; phylum Chordata; class Myxini; order Myxiniformes; family Myxinidae; genus Myxine; species Myxine glutinosa. The sequence continues at coordinate 6,864,417 of NC_136273.1, forward strand.
AATGGTAGTTTGACCATTCCTCACACGACCAGGGCCCATGAACATTAGATTAGGGGGATGGCAGTGACAGGCACATGTGGGTGCCAACAATGGTTACCTCCATGGGGCACCGAAGCTAGGATAATGTTAGGGATTTAGCAGACTGGTTGAAGACATGAGAATTAAGTAGTGACATTGTACCTATCGTGGGGACCTAGAGAGATTAGCTGGATGATAATGACGAAGGGAGTGCATAGTGTAATGGGACGACAGGGAAGCATGAGTTTTAGGGGAAAAGCAGTTAGATAGATGATGCTGTGTGTGTGTGAGGATTTGTGTGTTAAAACAAATGGAATTGTGTTGAGGTGTGTGAGAAAAAAAGGTTTGCGAAACAAAAGAGGTGTGTGAGATCAATGGTGTGCGAGATAAGTGGTGTGGAATAAAAGGTGTGGAATGCATGGTGCGAAGGAGTGAATGGGGCAGATGGAACCCATTCACGGACGCCCGGGGTGGGTAGTATAAAGCCAGGTAGAGGGCTTAGGCAAAATTTGTAAGGATATTGACACCTGTGGTGCAGGTAGTAGAATGTAGTGCTTTGGAGGGTGCGTGAGACTGTGAAATGGCTGGGCGTGTGGTTTAATTGGTGCGTATGGTTATTGGGGCACCCCGCCACTGGTAGTTTGTCGGCCAGGTAAGGCCGCAGGTAGGCTCTGGGAGCTAGTTAGGGTAGTTGTGAGTAGTTGAGTGGGGCCCGAGGATCCAAAGGAAGGACCCGGGTTGCCCAATGCAAGAGAGGGCATCACGGGGTGAGAGAGCTAGGAGGGCCTTACCCAGGTTAGGGTAGTGGAGGAGCTAGGCAAGCTCGGGTGGCGACGTCAGTGGCGGAGGTGCGCAGGTAGGTAGACCTGCTGGTAGAGCCACATGACCCAGCCCCGAAATTGTGCGAGGGCACAGTAGGAAAAAATGGGGGAGTGAGACCCCAAATTTGGGAGGCACCACTGGATGGTCGATGGGAATGGGTTTCTAGAACCACATCGTTTAAAGATGCCAAGTGGCAGGGCATGACCCCAGGTAGTTTAAAGAGTTAATGTCAATTAGAAGGATAGTTAGGATAAAATCTCTTCGCACCATACACATCCACTCAATAAGGTGACAGGACTCCACACCAGGTTTTTGCAAATATTTGGAATGTAAGACGCATCATGACGTGGGTGAGACATTGTGTTTATTCCATCCCTTCCTTCTTGGGAGGGATTGGCAACGAATTTGGAACTAGAGATGGGGGATAGAAAGGACAAAACGTAGAGACGGAATTTGTAAATTGTGTAAATACGGGGAGGGGCAAGGGTAGAGTAGGTTGACATGGGGGGTGATGAACGGCGAGGGACGAGCTTTCTCCGCTCGCTCTGCCACGCCCCTCATGTCGCATTACCTTGTTTCGACGTGTACCCTTGCCCCCTTGCCCCCGCTAACCTCTGCTTGTCTCTCCTCCCCACCCATGGACCCATTACCTTTTGTTGAAGGGAGTGTGCAGGTGTCCTGAGTGGTGCGGCCGCACCTTTGCGCTGCACCCTGCTGCCTGCCGCCTGCACCAGTACACCATATGGACCACACGTTCTGTGGCCTGGCACCTTGCTGGGCAGACAATCGTGGCAAACATTACCTTGCCCTGCGGACCACTGTTTTTCAAGTGGCCCTAATGCCATGCAGTCGGACCACCTAAGCTGGCCCTGCTGGCCGAAATAAAAAGCGGACACGGTTTGTGCCTTTTTATTAATCTTTGGTGTGTCGGTTGATTGATGATTATTGAGGGTGAACCAAAGAGGAGGCTGTTGCAGTAGTCCAGACGGGAGGTGATGAAGGCGTGGATGAGGGTTTCTGCAGCCGTGGAGGAGAGGGATGGACGGAGACGGGCGATGTTTTTCAGGTGAAAGAAGGCTGTCTTTGTGATCTGTTTAGTGTATTTGTCGAAGGAGAGGGTTTGGTCAAAGATGATGCCAAGATTCCGGATGTGAGGGGAGGTGGATACTGGGAAACCGTCGATGTTGAGGGCAAAGTCTGCTGCTCCGCAAAGTCTGCTCCCTGCTAATGTCTGCTGCTCTTCTTCTGCTCCAATCGGTTCTTCTGATCATGTGCTTGTCAAAGTGGACATCTCACTGGCCATTCTCAGAGAGCCTCCTCAGCGTCGACGAGTCTGGCATTTCACTCAGGCCGACTGGGACGGTCTTCAAGCAGCCATCAATCGTCTGGATTGGTCTCCCATCTCCACTGCCTCTGACATCAATTCTTCCTGGGAATTCTTCCAAAGCAAACTGATCTCTCTCATGCATAGATTTATCCCATCTCGCCTTCAGTTGTCTTACCCTTCCTCCCGTCCATGGTACACTGAATCTTGTGGTGAGGCAGTTGCCCTGAAACAACTTGCCTTTGCCTCTTGGAAGGCTAATCCAACTGAAGGAAATCTCAGTTCCTTCCACCAAGCTCGGAACAAGTGTGTGTCTACCCTCAGGAGTGCCAGGAAGCACTATCTCTCCTCACTCAAGAATGAACTCTCAAACCTGTCTCCTTCTTCCAAATCCTGGTGGCGTCTGGTCAAATCCGTTTCTGGTGTTTGTTCCCCCTCCATCCCCTCCCTTACCTCAAATGGCCACACAGTTGACATCGCACGTGACAAAGCCGAATGCCTCAACTCTGTGTTTGCCTCAAAATCCTTAGTCCCAAACCCATCTCTCTCTGTTCTCACCTTTCCCAGTCGAACCAAACTGCTCCTGGACTCTGTGACCTTCTCTCCTGACAAGGTGGAGGAGTTTTTGTCAAACCTCGACTCTGATTCTGCAACTGGACCAGATGGCATCAGCCCACGGGTCCTAAAATCCTGCTCTGCCGCTCTATCTCACCCTCTCTCTGTTCTTTTCACCCTATCTTTTGCTCAAGGTCATCTGCCAGCATCCTGGAAATCAGCAAACATTACCGCTTTACACAAAAAAGGTGCAAAAACAGATCCTTGCAACTACAGACCAATCAGCCTGCTCCCAATTATCAGCAAAGTCATGGAATCCATCATTGCTTCGGATATGAAATCTTTCCTCTTCTCCAATGGCTTGATCTCTGATCATCAATTTGGTTTCAGACCAGGTCACTCTACTCTGGACATGCTGCTTCTGCTGTCTCAACAATGGATGGAGGTCCTCAATGCCAAACAGGAAATCAGAGCTGTCTCCCTTGACATATCACGTGCCTTCGATACGGTCTGGCACCCAGCTCTGCTCACCAAACTCTCCTCCTATGGTATCCATGGAAATCTCCATGCATGGCTTGCGGACTTCCTCTCTGGTCGTAGTCAACGTGTGGCCCTGAATGGATTTCTCTCATCTCCCCTTCCCGTTCAGACTGGAGTTCCCCAAGGCAGTGTGCTGGGCCCTGTGCTTTTTCTGGTCTTTATCAATGATCTCTCCGACTCTCTGGAAAATCCTCTGTATCTCTTTGCTGATGACTCCACTCTCTGCCGCTCCATTCCTCTTCCCTCAGATCGGCAGTCTGCAGCCTCCTCACTCTCTGAAGACCTGGACAAAATCACAGACTGGTCAAACATGTGGAACATGTCTTTCAATCCTGACAAATCTCACACTCTTACTATGTCTCTCCGAAAAGATCGACTGGACAACCCTCCCCTCTACTTTCTCAACAATCCTCTCCAAGAAGTTCTGTCGCTCAAGCTTTTGGGTCTCACCATCTGCCATGATCTTTCTTGGGAAAACCACATTTCCAAGCTGGCCTCCAAAGCCAGTCGCCGACTGGGCATCCTCCGTCGTGCGAAGTCCTTCCTAGGCACACCTGAGCTCCTCACCACATACAAGGCTTTCATCCGCAGCTCAATGGAATACTGTTCTCCCCTATGGGCTGGTGCTCCTGCCTCACACCTAGCTCGTCTTCACGCTGTTGAAACCAAAGCGTTCAGAATCATTGGAATCTCCCGCGATGAAGCTACCTCCGAGGGCCTTTCATTTACTCACCGCAGGCAGGTTGGTGGTCTTTCCGTCTTCTACCGACTCCTCTCCGGCCTTGCTCCCCCAGCTCTCTCTGGGCTCTGTGTTACATATTTATGTGAATGTATGTGAATTACCATTCAGGTCTTTGCTTATCCGTGTGTAGTATATTAAGTTGTTGTGTAGTTGTTGTGGTTGGAGGGTCAGGAGCCCTTCTGAGGGAGTGGCCGGAAACGGAAGTGACCGGAAACGGAAGAGGAAAAGACACGAGGAAAAAAGGACGAGTATTATTCTTCCTCGCCCCGCTCCGACAAAAGGTGGGATCGACCTTGCGCTGCGTGGAAAAGCGGCGTTCCGAAGCCTGTCTGGCGAGAGGAATTACCGGGACGTGTACCTGCCCGGTGGAGACGTCAAGTTGACGTGGGGCCGTGCATCGACCCTGCGTCTGGCATCGTTCGCGGCACCGTCCAAACAAACGCGTGCGGGTCGCACGTTGGGGCCTAACGCGCCTTGCAAGCGGCATGGGGTTTGGCTTGCTCTACCGTATCCGCTTCGCGTGGCCACGAGGGGCTGCAGCCACGGTGCCTGGTACGATACCTGCCCGGTGGAAACACGTCCACCCGGGGTTCGTTCAACCGCCCGAGTGCGGCGACGGCGACCATCATCTTGGTCAGGAGGGGCCCAGAGACATTGTGCGGGACCGAGACCAAAAGGGTGTCGTGAGTACTCACCGGGACACACATGTATAAGATGGCCATCTTAATCATAGGGAATTGATTGTGAATTGGGAATTGGTGATGATTGTGTATTGTTGATTGCTCGGGGAAAATCTCCGTGGTTGTGTCATTGAAATTGTATGGTATCATTACCATTGGAAATATATCCTTGAACATCAGTTGTCTCCTGGGTGAAATTCATATGGATTGCGTGGCGAAAGCGCATATATAATACAGCTTGCTGGCGGAGTTCCTCTCACGGTCCGGGGGTCACCGAGACCAGGTATTCACCGAGGGGACCACGTAACAGAATTGGGGGCTCGTCCAAATTACGATTTGCGGTTTCGCAATTGGGTCTACGTCCGGGATTTAAAATTGTATAAAATAATAAAATAATAATTTTTTATTAATTAAAATTTATTAATTAATTATTAATTGGTAAATTTTTTTGAGAAATTGGGGTAAAGTCTTGGGTGAAGGTTAACAGGTGTTAACGATAGGCACCATGGCGTTTGTGGCACAGAACTTTGGGGTAACCCCGAGTGAGGCACAGTTCCGAGCGTTGCTAAAGTCGGACCTCTTGAAATTGGCCAAACATTTTAACTTGGAGGTCCGAACTAATTTGAGGAAGGCAGAGTTGCAGGCCACGGTGATACAATCTATGGTGGGATTAGGAACATGGGACGAGTTAGCCTGGGAGTGGCTACCCGAAGAACCAGAAGACGTTGAGCTCCGGAAACTGGAGTTGCAATTACGGAGCCAGGAACGGATTAAAGAAGAAGAAAGGAAAGCAGAAAAGGAAAGAGCAGAAGAAGAAAGGAAAGCAGAAGAGAGGAGGGAAGAGAAACAAGCGGAGGAAAGGAGAGTGGAACGAGAACTCCAGGAAAGGTTAGAAGGGAGAAAAGCAGAGGAGAGGAGAGCTGCAAGGGACCTCGAAGCAGAGGAGAGAAAAGCGGAAAGGGAATTAAAGGAACGTGACATGGAGCTTCAGCAAGAAATCAAATTCAAGGAGCTGGAGTTAATGAGAGAACGGGGAGAGGCACCACCCTTGCTGACGGGGTCGACACCTAACCAGAAAACCTGGGATGTGGGCAGACATGTGAGGCTGGTTCCACCGTTCAGTGAAAAGGAAGTCGCGAAATTTTTCCCACACTTTGAGAAAGTGGCTCGACAATTAAACTGGCCGGAGGAGGCCTGGACCATACTCGTGCAAAGTGTGCTGGTGGGGAAAGCTCAGGAAATTTATTCGGCGCTACCAATGGACCAATGTGCAGATTATGAGGTACTGAAGAAGCACATCCTCAAGGCCTATGAGTTGGTTCCGGAAGCTTACAGGCAAAAATTCAGGAATGCCAGGAAGAGGGAGAGTGAGACCCATGTGGAGTTTGCCAGAGTGAAAGAAAACATGTTTGATCGGTGGTGTGAGTCAAAAGGAGTCGGGAAAGACTTCGAAGCATTGCGGGACTTGATCCTGGTGGAGGAATTCCAGCAGTGTGTCCACGAGGACATCAAAGTGTACCTGCAGGAAAAGAAGGTACCAAAGTTGTGGGACGCAGCCACCATGGCAGATGATTATGCCTTAACCCACCGAATAGGGGTCCACGAACCTAACTCCTCGCCTAGATCTCCGCAGGGGAGGTGGGGAACAGCAGGTGCGGAGAACGACAATACATGGCGGCGGCCTCGAGAGGATTATGGGGACAACGCGGATACCCCACCTGTTCGAAGTCAGAGGGCTGCGGGCCCAAGACAAACTTATTTTTCAGGGGGCCCGAGGCAGACCACGAGTTTTTCCTCCGGGCCTACTTGCGCGTTTTGCAAGAAACCTGGACACTTGATGTCCAGTTGTTACCTCATGAAAAGGGACAACCCAGAGCGGAGTCCGACTATTACAACTCCGAATGCGATGGCTAGCGTAAGAAATCGCCATCAAAAGGGTTACCAACCATTTATTTCAGAGGGGTTTGTGTCACTGGATGGAGCCTCGACTAACCGGAGACCGGTTAGGATATTGAGGGACACAGGGGCCCATCAATCTTTAATGCTTGAAGGCATTTTGCCATGGTCCGAGGAGACGGCAACGGGGGATAGTGTTCGTTTACAGGGGATCGGAGGCGGTGTTAGTGCTCCCCTTCATGTCCTCCATTTGGAGTCCGATTTGGTGTCAGGACCGGTCACCGTCGGTTTACAAGCCACACTTCCTGTAGAGGGTGTATCTGTGGTTATCGGGAATGATTTGGCCGGGGGTCAAGTTTATGGTAACCTGAGGGTTGGTAAAGAGCCCAGCAGGGAAAATAACACCACACCAGCTCGGGATGGCGACAAAAGTGCCAAGTTATTTGTAGGGGGACTGAACTTCAAAACAGAGGAAGAAGTTCTGACCTCTGTCTTCAACAGATATGGGCCGCTGGTGGAAGTGCGGGTGGTAAGAGACTGGGAAACGCAACAGTCAAGAGGGTTCGGCTTTGTCACGTTTGCCAGCACAAAAGACGCCAGAGAGGCAGAGAAGAATTGGAATGGCAAGGATTTGGAGGGTCGGACGATAACAGTAGGGAAGGCATTTCATAGGCGTCGAGAGGTCTACAGGAGAGGACAACTGGGCGGTAGTTTTGGTGGTGGCCGCAATCAATATTATTATGGAGGCTCCCTGAGTTACGGCAGCTCCCGAAGGAAGGATTGTCAAAGTAGTGGCCGAGAAGGAGACCGCTATTCATGGGACTACAGGGACAAGCGGTCCCACCATAATTATTAGGGAAGTTCTGAGAAGTTGAAGCACTGAATGCGGCGGAGCCGCCGAGCCAAGATTCCTACACGGATTAACCGTGAACTCCCGTTCCTCAAGGCGCCCCTGTAGAGAACTTTCCTGCACGGACTAACCGTGAACTTCACGTTCCTAAAGGCATCCATGTAGTGAATACTCGGCTTGGCCTCCCGGAAAAAGTGCTATCGAGTTGCTTAACTTTGGATCTTTGATCAACCCCTTAACCTTCATTCACAAGAAACTGACGGTCAAAGTCAGAGGGTCATGAGATGGAGTTTGATTTAGCAGGGACAATGTCGTTGCTGGTGCTTAGTCCAGAGGGAGTAATCTGGAGGGGTTGTGGGGAAATTTTGGTTGCTTTATTTTTAAGTGATAACTGTGCCCGGGGGGAACTGATAATGTGGGGGGGTTGAGTTATCTGGTTTGTTTCTCCAAATTGGCCGGCAAAGAAAGTTTTCGCTGGGTTCAAACTGTCTTTCTTGAAGGGGGGGAGTGTTACATATTTATGTGAATGTATGTGAATTACCATTCAGGTCTTTGCTTATCCGTGTGTAGTATATTAAGTTGTTGTGTAGTTGTTGTGGTTGGAGGGTCAGGAGCCCTTCTGAGGGAGTGGCCGGAAACGGAAGTGACCGGAAACGGAAGAGGAAAAGACACGAGGAAAAAAGGACGAGTATTATTCTTCCTCGCCCCGCTCCGACAAAAGGTGGGATCGACCTTGCGCTGCGTGGAAAAGCGGCGTTCCGAAGCCTGTCTGGCGAGAGGAATTACCGGGACGTGTACCTGCCCGGTGGAGACGTCAAGTTGACGTGGGGCCGTGCATCGACCCCGCGTCTGGCATCGTTCGCGGCACCGTCCAAACAGACGCGTGCGGGTCGCACGTTGGGGCCTAACGCGCCTTGCAAGCGGCGTGGGGTTTGGCTTGCTCTACCGTATCCGCTTCGCGTGGCCACGAGGGGCTGCAGCCACGGTGCCTGGTACGATACCTGCCCGGTGGAAACACGTCCACCCGGGGTTCGTTCAACCGCCCGAGTGCGGCGACGGCGACCATCATCTTGGTCAGGAGGGGTTCAGAGACATTGTGCGGGACCGAGACCAAAAGGGTGTCGTGAGTACTCACCGGGACACACATGTATAAGATGGCCATCTTAATCATAGGGAATTGATTGTGAATTGGGAATTGGTGATGATTGTGTATTGTTGATTGCTCGGGGAAAATCTCCGTGGTTGTGTCATTGAAATTGTATGGTATCATTACCATTGGAAATATATCCTTGAACATCAGTTGTCTCCTGGGTGAAATTCATATGGATTGCGTGGCGAAAGCGCATATATAATACAGCTTGCTGGCGGAGTTCCTCTCACGGTCCGGGGGTCACCGAGACCAGGTATTCACCGAGGGGACCACGTAACACTCTGTCCCCCAAATATTCCTACAGGTCGCACAAGATCTGCCTGCAACCCTCTTATGGTTAAACTGCCAAAATCAAGACTCTCTGCTCACCTTCACTCCTCTTTTCTCCCGCCTCTGGAACAAACTCCCTCACTCTCTTCAATCCCACTCCTCCCTCCAGGTCTTTAAAACAGCTGTCCACCACCATCTCTCATCTTCCCCCATCCAAAACCTTGATCTTTTCTACCCCCGCTAATTTCACCCCAAATCCACTTTTTTGAAACACCAACTTCTTTCCTGGAAGTCCTTGGTGTCCTTGTGTTTTATACTTCTCCCAACCCCCTCCCCCTTCCCACGCCTCCTCCCCCAAGCCCTCTCCCTCCCACACATCTCCCGATGTCCCTCCTCTCAAATGTTGTTTGTGTGCTTCCCCTTCTCTCCCCATCTTGTCTACCGCTCCCTCTTTTTATATATTTTGTTTGTCTGTTTGATTTTTTTTTGTGATAAATGCTAGCCCTTTCACGAGCCTCGATTCTGTATGCAAAAAAGAAAAGAAAAAAAAAGAAGTAATATTCCTGACTGCAAACCTCCTAACTGTTGATGAGCAGGGCAGAGACAATGTGTCCGCATGGCAGGCGACACTTGTTGCTAACAGGTTGTGCAGCAATTGCTGGGGTGACTCAATCTGTGCCTTGCTTCCAAGTTAAGTTAGGGGGTTCAATCTGCGTGGGTGTGTATTGTTGTGGATATGAGAATGTTTTTTTATTTTGTTGTTGTGGTAAAATGTTGTTGTAAAAGGTTGTTGTAAAATATCACCCCTCCTCCCTCCGTTTGTGGTTGTATAAAGGTCAAAGGGCGTTTCCGTAGTTAGTCCATAAAACATACATGCAGGACACGATATATCCTTTCTTTTGACAGTTATATCCTTATTATGTGTATTAGCGTAAGGCTGTGTCTTCCATTAATTGAAATACTCCATTGCACCAGTGAAAGAGAATAGATCCCCTTTCCTTCCCATCCCCAAAATCTCCATCCCATATTACATCCCCTCTCGTCACCGCTGAGCCCTCGATTGCCCATATTACCTCCGATCCAATTGCCGCCATTGACCACGAGGCAGGGTTGGGGGAAGGAAGGCGTTTCCCCACCTCGTCAGAGAGGGGAGGAGTGAACCAGCCCCGCTCGACCAACCATGAGCCAGGGGTTTGGCTACAGAGGGCGGAGGAAGAGCGGCCGGGGAGGTTCGCAAAGGTTGAGGGGCGGGGGCCTATATAACCCAAGGCAGGGGTGTGGCCAGGAGAGATGCGTTTTTACAGAGGAGAGCAGAAGACAGAAAGGCCTGGAGTTGGACTTTGAGTTGGTCTGAGTTGGTTGGGAGTCGGTCGTCAAGTGCAGAGTGGTGAAGAGTCAGTCAGTAGAGGTGGTGGTCAAGTGGTTGCGTTGGTTGCGGTGAGGAGTCGGTGGTAAAGAGTGAGGGACCAAGAAAGAGAGAGAAAGAGTCCTGAAGCACGAGAGGAAGTTGTTGGACTGGGTGGGACTAAGGAAGGAGAGAGAACCCGTCACACCAATCCCCCAAGCTCCGCGTTGGCTCCACCAAGCTCCGCGTTGGCTCCACCAAGCGTTCAGCTCCACCAAGCTCCGCGTTGGCTCCACCAAGCGTTCAGCTCCACCAAGCTCCGCGTTGGCTCCACCAAGCGTTCACCTCCAGCCATCCACCTCCTGCAATTCCCCGCGTGAGTCCGTCTTTTGTTTGTTCTGTCCTGGGTTAATTAAGTCTGTATAAGCTAGTATTTTCCCTGTGTCACCTGCGTCTTATGTGTTGTAAATAAACCTTGATTGCTTTCTTTTTGCTTGTGTGTAAATAGCCAATAAATTCAGTCGTATTTCCAAACCTTTCTTTGCCTTCTTTTTCCTCTTTGCATTCGTCGCCTTTGTCTTTTCCCCATTGGGCAGCTACGGTGCGATACGGCCAAAGTTCGGGTGGAATCGGGTGAGTTTTGTTAGGTCGCGGTCTTACACCACCGCTCGGTCTATAACATCTAACCGCGATCTGTAACAATTGGTGTCGAGGAGTGAGATCGGACCCGGAGCGCGTTTACGCGCTCGAAATTATAGAGCCGAAATTTGTTTGTTGTATAAAAATCCGAATTTTGAAATCGCGCCATGGCTGTTCAAGGCGACGGGATGCCGGTGGGAGAGATAGACGGGGTAGAATCGACCCAGGACCTCGGGGAAATGTATGTGGAGGAAAGGGTGGAGGAGAGTAAAGAAGGTGTGGTTGCGGGGGTATCAGGTGCACAAAATGGCAGCCTCCCGTACGTGACGGCGATAGCCGGACCCGCAGTGCCAATGGACTGGGGTGTTTGTATGATGCATTTCAGTGCCGCTCTGAGGGGTGACAGTAAGGGATTTGATGCAATGATGGCTACCCAGGGAATAGACGCGGAAAAAGCGAGGCACGAAGCAAGGTACAACCCGGTTGGATTTCAGGAGCAAATAAACGCCACGGTAAAAAGAATACAGGAAGACATTGACCGCAGGTTGGGCGAGCAGGTCCCACGGGTGCACGGGGAGGTAACGCGTGTCGAAAAGCGCTGGTTGAGCGAAGCGGAGGAAAGCACGGGTACAATGACGGGGGTAGAAATCGCGACACGGGGTTTTGAAAAGCCGGCGACCGATGAGGTAGAGGGAATTTTATTAAAGCCAGCGGTCGTCGAGGTGAATAAAGAAAAAGCAGTAGCGGGAATTAAAATTGAAGAGATGACGGAGGTAACCCGGGAATTGCAGGGAGAAATGGATTATGTACAAAGTCCCTGCTCACATCACGATGCTGTGCTTAACCCGAATGGAAGTTTGCAGGTTCGCGTGGAGAAAAGGATCCCCCAGGTGAGTCGTGCTGTATATTGTGCGGGTAGATTTTGCAGGAGGATGTTTAGCGACAAAAGAATTTTCGCGCGCTTGGGATCGAGGAAGCACCCGGGCGTTGGTGAAGGGTCCCGTGTGAGTGGAAATGGCACGCGTGTGAGGAAAAAGTGTGCGTCGGCGAGTGGGTGTGTTATAAAGTGTGGGAGTGAAACCGAGTGCGAGCGAGAATGCACGTCGGTGTGTACGGGGTGTGACACAGGGAGTGAGAGCAATGCGGAGTGCACGCCCATGGTGAGTGTTACGGAGGACGTAACGGAGGAGAGGTGTGGACCGAAGTGTGCGCAAGAGGTGTGGTGTGTAACAGAGAGAGCGTTGGTGGAATGTACGGACGGCGTTGGAACGCCAGGTTTTGTGAGGGTGAAAGGGGTAGCGTATGCTTGTAAGCATGCAAGTGAAGCATCGATGGTAACCGGTTTAGTGGTTAGAGCGACGGATAGCCGATGCGAGCACTCGGTGCGAGGGGTGCTTGGTTGGGTGCGAGGCCCGGCGTCGATCGAAGCTGCGTCGTTTCTCTTCGAAGCGTCGTTGCCGATTCGGGCTTGGCCCCGCCCCACACGGTCGAGTCCGGGCTTTGTCGGGCGAGGCGACCGGTCCGGTTCGAGGGCGAGTGGGAGGAAGCGGAACGGTGCCCCCTCGTGGGGACGGGGTTCCGACCGGGGGAGATGGAGCCATCGGGCCCGGGACCGCAAGGTGCCGCGCCGAGATGGTGCGTGGAATCTCGGTCCAACCAAACCACCTCCCTTGAACCGAAAGCCGGACGGATTCAACCTGCAGGCAACCAAACCACCCGAATTCATTGCTCGGCTTTACGAAGCCGAGTTTAATGATGTCATGACGCACCGAGGCTAGGATATAGCGGACTGTGATGATGGTGATCGTGATAGTAATAGTGTTTTGGGCCCAAAATTAGAGAAAAACAAAATTTGATGATTGGCAAAGGATTGGCAGTAATGATTGGCAGATGATGAGTAGTGATTGGCAAATTTTTAATTTGTTGAAATTAGATGTGCAAAATTGGTAGTGAGAGACCCCCGATGTGGTGGGATGGCAAATCCACCATCCCTCACCGAGTGGGGCAAAGGAGCACTAGGTTTATGGGGTGTATGGCAGTGAAAACTAGCCCGGGTGGGTTAGGTTATATTGATAGGGATCTAGAGAAGATGACCTTAGGTAACGTTAAGATTAGTTAGTGACTGATACCTGTAGTGGGGACGCAGGTAGATTAGTATGGATGATAATGACGAGGGAGCGCAATAGTTTAAAGGGACGACTGGGAAGCGCAAGTTTCAGAAGGGAGTAGTTAGCTGAGATGATGCTGTGTGTGTGAGGATTGAACAAGTGTGATTGCACAGGTGTGCAACTGGACAGGTGTGTGGAGCAGTGTATGAGTAGTGAGTGTTGTGGATCAGCGCGAATGCGCTTGGGGAGAGAAGGGTGCAGGTGGCACCAGGTGTGAGAGCACAGGTGTGCAGGTACAGGTGTGTGGAGAGAGTTGGAGTGAGTGGTACGGAGTGGTGTGCATGGTGCGAAGGTGTGGATGGGGGAAGAGTGGACCCCTTTCACGAGTACCCGGGGTGGGTAGTGTAAGTGTTAGGTAGAGGGTACAGGTAAATTGTGGTTGGATGTTGGCATTTGTGGTGCGGTTGCAGAATGGTGTTGTGAATGGGTGCATTAGTGTTGTGGAAATGGCTGGGCGTGTAGCCTGTTAGTGTGTGTAGTTGGTTGGGCACTCCACCACTGTGAGGATGTCGGCCAGGTGAGGCCGCAGGTGGGCTCTGGGAGCCGGTAGTGGTGAGTGGGTGCCTGAGGATCCCGGGTGTGGATCGGGCAGCCCAGTGCCAGAGAGGGCACGGAGTGGGGAGAGAGCCAGAGGGCCTTCCCCTGGTAGTTAGGTTAGGGTAAGGAGCAGGTAAGCTCGGAGGCAACTGCAGTGGTGGAGGTGTGCAGGTGGGTAGACCCACTGGGAGAGGTACACGTCGCAGCCCAGAAATTGTACGAGGGCACCGGGAGATGAATCGGGGGAGTGAGACCCCAAATTGAAGAGCACCACAGTTTGGCCAATGGGAATTGGTTTTTAGAACCCATAGGGTAAGAGGGCCAATGGTTTGGCCGGAGAAAGACCCCGGGTAGTGTAAAGTGTGTTAAAATCATTTAGAGGATAGTTAGGATGAAGGATCTCCTCGCACCATCTGCATCCACTCACCTGAGGTGACAGGTACTCCACACCATGCCATGTTTAATTATTTTTACTGTGCAAATGTTTGGAATGAGAGACGCATCATGACGTGGGTGTGACATTGTGCGTAATTCCATCTCTTCCTCCTTATGAGGATTGATGATGAATTGATGATGGCAAATTTTTGAAGTAGAGGGATTGTGGTGACGAATTTGGTATAGGGGAAATATGGGGAAGACGTGACAGTAGTGACGAATTGTTAATGTGTAGGTTTTGTACATATGGGGTAAGGGCAAGGGTGGGCTAGGTAACAGGGGGGTGACGTACGGTAGGGACGAGCTTTCTCACTTCGCCCTCCGTACGCATTTCGCCTTGCATTGCCTTATTGATGTGTACCCTTGTGACCTTACCCCTCGCTCAATTGTCTTTCTTTTGTCTCCCACATGACCTGTGCGCCGTTGGGCGCCGAGGGGAGCGTGCGTGGGTCGGCCATTGTGCGCCCGAAATTCCCAGAACCAGCTGTCTGCATCGATGCACCACATTATGGACCACATGCCTGTGGCCGAGCACCACTTATGGACCCCATGGGTTGGGGCATGGCCCCTCTGCTGGAACCGGCCAAGAGGGCCCGAAATCTTGCTGGCGGACCTTGGCCACAGGGCACCGATGCCCCACAGGTGAACCACACATAGTCGGCCCTGTGGGCCATAAATAAAATAAATAAGAAGGACACATTGGGCACACTTTATTGCAAATAGGCCGCCAGTAAGCAAAGCAAAAGAGAATGACAACATCTGGAAGACAAATAATAATAACCAGCAGAGGGAGCCGAAGAGCAAGAGACACCTGCAGGGTTAGGGGTTGTTTGGTTATTTTTATTCATGAACAGTGATGACTGTGCACCGATTGGTGCTTGAGGGTGCTTTGGTGCGTTTTTGGGTGCTTTAATGGTGCATTGATGCAGAACAGACTGTCTCCCCCCCAAGAAAGAACAATTACAGGTCCTGGGTTAGTTTTGTAAATAAAAATAGCGTCAGTGTAAATAATGCTTCCCACCGTCAGTGTATAGTTTGAAGACCATTCCGCAATTCGGTTAACTGTGGGCGTAAGTCTGTTAGGCAGGGTGCAATGGAGCAGCGGGACACATTTATTTATGTTTTAAAACTGTCGCACTCAGGGTCAGGTTAAAAGTAGAGGGAACTACACCTACGTGCCACACTAAGGTAAAAGTAATAGGCCCGGGACGTGCCTAAGGGGAGGAGGGTGCAGTGTTGTGGATATGAGAATGTTTTTTTATTTTGTTGTTGTGGTAAAATGTTGTTGTAAAAGGTTGTTGTAAAATATCACCCCTCCTCCCTCCGTTTGTGGTTGTATAAAGGTCAAAGGGCGTTTCCGTAGTTAGTCCATAAAACATACATGCAGGACACGATATATCCTTTCTTTTGACAGTTATATCCTTATTATGTGTATTAGCGTAAGGCTGTGTCTTCCATTAATTGAAATACTCCATTGCACCAGTGAAAGAGAATAGATCCCCTTTCCTTCCCATCCCCAAAATCTCCATCCCATATTACATCCCCTCTCGTCACCGCTGAGCCCTCGATTGCCCATATTACCTCCGATCCAATTGCCGCCATTGACCACGAGGCAGGGTTGGGGGAAGGAAGGCGTTTCCCCACCTCGTCAGAGAGGGGAGGAGTGAACCAGCCCCGCTCGACCAACCATGAGCCAGGGGTTTGGCTACAGAGGGCGGAGGAAGAGCGGCCGGGGAGGTTCGCAAAGGTTGAGGGGCGGGGGCCTATATAACCCAAGGCAGGGGTGTGGCCAGGAGAGATGCGTTTTTACAGAGGAGAGCAGAAGACAGAAAGGCCTGGAGTTGGACTTTGAGTTGGTCTGAGTTGGTTGGGAGTCGGTCGTCAAGTGCAGAGTGGTGAAGAGTCAGTCAGTAGAGGTGGTGGTCAAGTGGTTGCGTTGGTTGCGGTGAGGAGTCGGTGGTAAAGAGTGAGGGACCAAGAAAGAAAGAGAAAGAGTCCTGAAGCACGAGAGGAAGTTGTTGGACTGGGTGGGACTAAGGAAGGAGAGAGAACCCGTCACACCAATCCCCCAAGCTCCGCGTTGGCTCCACCAAGCTCCGCGTTGGCTCCACCAAGCGTTCAGCTCCACCAAGCTCCGCGTTGGCTCCACCAAGCGTTCAGCTCCACCAAGCTCCGCGTTGGCTCCACCAAGCGTTCACCTCCAGCCATCCACCTCCTGCAATTCCCCGCGTGAGTCCGTCTTTTGTTTGTTCTGTCCTGGGTTAATTAAGTCTGTATAAGCTAGTATTTTCCCTGTGTCACCTGCGTCTTATGTGTTGTAAATAAACCTTGATTGCTTTCTTTTTGCTTGTGTGTAAATAGCCAATAAATTCAGTCGTATTTCCAAACCTTTCTTTGCCTTCTTTTTCCTCTTTGCATTCGTCGCCTTTGTCTTTTCCCCATTGGGCAGCTACGGTGCGATACGGCCAAAGTTCGGGTGGAATCGGGTGAGTTTTGTTAGGTCGCGGTCTTACACCACCGCTCGGTCTATAACATCTAACCGCGATCTGTAACAGTATATATGATTAGTTTGATTACATACATAAAGCTTACCTGTATTAATCAGCTGTAATTTTTTTTTTTGTTACCTTGACTTGATTAATCAAGATCGAGATATTGGCAAACGAAAATATACCATGTAAAAATCCAGCAGAAAGTCCAAGAGAAGCAGTGTATTGGGGGCATGTCTGCTCTGTTCTGCTGGCAGTGTTCGACTTTACCATCTAGTTTTAACCCCTCAGCCCAAATTTGGCTAAGGGGTATTGTCGTCACGGGCGTCCATCAACTTTTGGTTTCCGTCAATTTCAAGAACGGCTTGTCCGATTAAATCCATTTTTGCAGTGTGTTGGGGTTGAGTAGAGAAAGGTTCCTTTCGAAAACGGGCGCGTTGCGATTTTCAATATGGCCGCCACGGCAGCCATCTTGAAATTGGTTTCCGTCAATTTTGAGTAGAATGGCTTGTCCGATTAAATTCATTTTTGCAGTGTGTGTTGGGGTTGGGTAGAGGAAGGTTCCTTTCCAAAATGGGCGCGCTGCGATTTTCAATGTGGCCGCCACGGTAGCCATCTTGAATGCCTATACCTCTGCAGCGACGTGTGGTGAGGCGCACGAAGCGCGCCGATCCACACTAGTACACTAGTATATTCAACCATGATGGTTCTACACAGATACATACACCATTGCCCTCCCCCATCCCCTTTTCTTTGGCCATTGCACATCACAACATGCTTGTCAGGACCAGTTCTCAGTGCATTAAAAGCGACCTGGGGGCCCGCCATGTGGGTTAAATCCGTACACTGAAGTACACCAAGATGCATTGACGCCATCAAAAAAATCCCACCTGATTTCTCCTCCTCGTTGAGACAAAGTTGGACTGTGAGCACCTGTTTTATTTTAAGAGCAGAGATGTAGAAATTGCATGTATAACACTTTATTAATTACATCACACATGCCAAATGGGGGTCCAGCATTACCTTTGGCATAGCACACAGCATATTGTAGCTGGCTGGGCTACCTTAAATATTAATAATCAATAAAACAAATCGATTTCATGCCTAAAGAATGCTACGATTGCAGGGCTGATAAAATTTTACCTTACTTACATGCTATTTCGATCAATATAGATATTTGTTAAACAGCCAATCAGTAGTCAGAGGGAGTTCTGCTTCGTGAGTGGTTAGGTGAGAGCATCCCAGAGGCAGCAACAGCAGAGAGCCGCCATACAGCCACTTAAAAAGGAATCCCCTGTTGATCCACCTCCTCCTCCTCCTCTCTGCTGGTCTCTCACCATGTACACTGTACGTACAGACACACAAAGAACAAATTAAAATATCTCTCGAGTTACCAAATGTCTAATGGTACAAAGCAGAGTATTGTCAGGTACAAGAGGGAGAGTTTGAGGAAGTCAGCAAGGGGAAAAGGGATACAATCCTCAGTGACATTTCAAAAAATAATTCTGTGCATATCATTGCAGATAATTGGATAATTTAAACGAGAACGGCACTCAGTAGAGAGCATACCTCCACCAGGCTGAACAGTTTACGTTTTGTATCCCACGGATCTGAATCCGGCCGGACCCGACCCAAAATCGAATCGGCTTGTTCTTGTCGCCTAACCCACTCATCCACCAAGTTGTGTCACAAGTCGTGCACAACTTTTTAAAATATCATGCTATATATTGCTGGTGTTGGGCTAGCGGCTAGGGTGCCGGCTTAGGATCCTAGGATCCTGGGTTCGAATCCCGGTCGATCACTGAATTAACGCCAGGGGGGTTGACTCAGCCTGTCATCCTTCCGAGGTCGGCTAATTGAGTACCAGTTAACTGGTAATTCCCTGTGTGTCGTAAAAAAGGCGACAAACAGGGTTGGCGGCAGGAAGGGCATCCGGCCGTAAAACATTGCTTCAAAAAGGGGACCAAAAAACAACAACAACCACGGTGCCCGAAAAAGGCCAACCCCCGCTTTGCGGGGGAAAAATGGCCTCTGAAGGTGGTTTTTATTTATTTATATTGCTTTGGCCCTGTCACTCAATGGTGAGGAATCACTTGAAAACATTAAAAACTACTCTGATCTGGATTCAGATCTTCACCAAAATCAAACCAATTCGTCCTTGTCGCACACCCAACCTGTCCACCAAGTTTCATCTGAATCCGTCCACAACTTTTTGAGATATCCTGTTCGCAGACAAACAGTTAGCCAGATGTGAAAACATGACCTCCATCCACCTTCGGTTGTGGAGGTGAAAGATGGACAAACAATAGGCAGATGAAAAACAGGTTACTCACAGGATTACAAGCAGTCTAATAATACTCTGGAAACACCCAGACGCAACTCAGATCCATTCATTTGAAAGAAGCAGATTCATCCACAGTTTAAATACCACAACAAAATGAAAGATTATTTTTATCCAGGGGGATTAGGCATGGAGGATTCAAACAATTTCAGATGAAGATCTTCCTGCAGAGGAAAGCTCGGTCGGAAAGTTGGAGGAGAGCTCGGCGGGTGAAGTACCAACCGAGAATGAAGGTGTGGAGGTTGAAAGAGGTGACAGTGAGGGAGGCATTAAAAGAGAGGCTGAGTAGGGTAGAGGATGATGTGGTTGAGCTTGAAAGTGGTTGGATGTCAATGAAAGATAGTCTGTTGGGAGCCGTTGGTGAGGTATGTGGATGGACAAAAGGACCACCGAGGCACTCGGAAACATGGTGGTGGGATGATGAAGTTGGAAAGAAGATTGACGAGAAGAGGAAGAAGTTCAAGGAGTGGCAAAAGGCGAAGGGTATGGGGCTAGAAAAGGCAGAGCATGAAAGTTATAAGGCAGCCAAGAAGGCTGCAAAGAAAGAGGTAGCAAAGGCGCAGGAGGAATGAATGATCGTTTTTTTTTTAAGGCCATTTTTCCTTGCTGGAGTGGGGGTTGGCCTTGCAGGCCCCATGACCTCATGGGGCCCTGTTTGAGGCAATGTTTTTATGGCCGGATGCCCTTCCTGACGCCAACCCTTAGTCGCCTCTTACGATGCGCAGGGATACGGTGTACCTATTCAAAATCGGGGTACACACCGGATCATTCATCCCAGCAAGCTGGTACTCAATTTGCTGACCTCGGAAGGATGACAGGCTGAGTCAACCACCCTGGTGTTAATTCAGTGATCGACCAGGATTCGAACTCAGGATCCAAGGATCCCAAGCTAGCACCCTAACCGCTAAGCCAACACCAGGCTAAGCCAACACCTTTTCCCCCAGGCAAAGGCGCAGGAGGCACGTAGGAAAATGTTCGGAGAACACTTGGATTTGGAAGAGGGTCAGAGAGCGGTATTCAGGATTGCAAAGCAGATAGCGAAAGAGAGGTGTGATGTGATGGGGGTGAGTTGCTTGAAGGATGAAGTGGGACAAATCGTTGTGGACCCAGATGGAATTAAAGGAAGATGGAAGAGATATATGGAAATGCTTTTGATTGCAGAGAATGAATGGGATGGCAACATAGAGAGTAACCCAGTTTTAGGACCCGCAGAGAAGATAACAGAGAAGGAAGTTGAGGAAGCGATAAAAGCAATGAAGAGTAGAAAAGCGGGAGGGCCGACGGGAGTTGTGGGAGACATGTTGAAGGCAGCGGGAAATTGGGGTGTGAAGAGAATGACAGAGATCTGCAATCTGGTGGTGGAAGGCCGCATTCCAGTGCATTGGGAACCGAGTACCCTCGTCCCTCTATACAAGGCGATAGGTGACCCTCTGGACTGTGGCTCGTATCGAGCGATAGTTATTGGAGCATGGAATGAAGGTATTGGAAAGGGTGTTGGAGAGGAGGAGGACAAGGAAGAAAGTGAAGATTGACGAAATGCAGTTTGGATTTATGCCAGGAAGAGGAACGACAGACACGCTTTTTATTTTAAGGCAGTTGCAGGAGAAGTACATGGAGAAGAGGAGGAAGTTGTAATCTTGGGTTTGTTGATCTGGAGAAAGCATTCGATAGGGTTCCATGTGAATTAGTGACATGGGCATTGAGGAAGTTAGGAGTGGAGGAATGGTTGATCAGAGTAGTGATGGCAATGTACAAAAGAGTGCACAGCTGTAAGGACAAAAAACGGGAACAGTGGTGAGTTTGAGGTGAAGGTGGGAGTGCATCAGGGGTCGGTACTAAGTCCACTAATATTTGTAGTTGTGATCGAGGTGCTGGCTCGGAACGTAAAGGAGGGTTTACCGTGGAGTTGTTGTATGCAGATGATCTGGTGTTGATTGCAGAAAGTATGGTTGGACTGAAGGAGAACATGAACAAGTGGAAGGAATGTATGGAGACAAAAGGTCTGAAGGTGAATATCGGAAAAACGAAGGTGATGGCAAGTGGTAAAGCATGTGGTGAGGTGGAAAGAACTGGGAAGTGGCCGTGTGCTGTGTGCAGGAAGGGTGTCGGAGTGAACTCCATTCAATGTACAATGTGCGCTGAGTGGGTTCCTCAAAAAT
Source organism: Myxine glutinosa (assembly GCF_964187855.1). Lineage (NCBI taxonomy): Eukaryota > Metazoa > Chordata > Myxini > Myxiniformes > Myxinidae > Myxine > Myxine glutinosa. The sequence continues at coordinate 6,885,377 of NC_136273.1, forward strand.
GTAGTGGTCTGAAAGGGTCATTAACCAATGTCGCAGCTACATTCAAGTGTAAGGTGTGCACAAAGGGAGCTGCAGATGGAGGAAATGTTGAGTTGGATCTTGGAGACGGCGTGAAGCTGGAAGGTGTGAAAACATTTTGTTACTTAGGAGACATGCTGAATGGAGAAGGTGGATCAGACTCGGCAACGGTTGCTAGAGTGAGATGTGCATGGAAGAAGTTTCGGGAACTGAGTGGCGTGCTGACGAGGAGGGGAGTGTCGTTGAAGCTGAAGGGAAAGGTGTATGCTGCATGTGTGAGAAGTGTTATGATTTATGGGAGCGAGACGTGGGTAATGAACGTAGAGCAGCAATGAAGGCTGGAAATGCGAATGGTTCGATGGATGTGCGGAGTATCGTTGAGAGAGAGGAAGACAAATGATGAATTGCGAAAGATGATGGGATTAGAGCCTGTGATTGATGCTGTGAAGAGAAACAGGTTGAGATGGTTTGGTCATGTGTTGAGGAAGGATGAAAGTGACTGGTTGAGAAGAGTGATGGAAATGAATGTAGAAGGAAGTAGAGGACGGGGAAGACCGAGAAAGACTTGGCTAAAGGTGGTGGAAGAAGAAATGCGGGCAAGGGGGTTAACAATTGGAGATGGAGAAAATAGGGCAAAATGGAGAAGATTGTCACGGGGACTGCAAGGCTAACCTCCACTCTAGCAGGGAAAATGGCCTTAAAATGCCTGTTGTTGTTTTGTTTGTATATAATTTTCAAAAGACTGCAGGGTATTTATACATTTCTAATGGATGAGCAGCAAGGTTTCCTTCCGGTCGCATCGGTACCGGAAACCACGCTGGTTTTTAACACATCGGTAAGGTAAACTTCAATTATTCAAACAACCCTTTCTCAAGATGTTAATTTTGATGTCAATTGGTTATTTATCGCAGCTGTATTTGAAAAGAGCCCTTCAATGGTTCCTTTACAGCAAAACCATGTCAGCTGCTGGAAATACGGGAACTGCTCACCTCCCGGTCATGTGGGGAGGAAGGCTGGCAGGATCTACCTGTGTGTGGGTTATACGTGCCTGGAGGTTTCCTAGACCAATTTTTCCCCCAGGTGTGAGGTTTAAAAGGGGGCAGGTTATTTGCCTGAAAATACGTTGCTCTTCAAGAAGGACACCATGGGATCTTTAACATCCATCAACTAATGTTAGCAAATGGTTTGCCGGTTTAACATCCATCCGAGGGATGGCGCACACCGATAAGTCACCCTGCCTATGTAACACCAGGATGAGTTTGTAGTTGGGCCGAGATTAAAATCCACCCTAGACAGCTTAGTGTGCATGCCGCCTAGCCAGGCCATCCTGACAGTCCACAAAATACATATATAAAACAAAAAAATTAATATGTAATAATAACAATAACACCAAGAGTAAGAACAGTTTCCCCCTATCTCCCTTTGGGAAGGTGAAGTAATAAAATAGTATTTTGAAGAATGGATGAAGGTGATATTCAGGGCAGGTAAGAAAGATGATTCACATCACGTTTTGCCAACAACGGCACCAGAAGCAGACTTTTTCTTTGCCTCCACACACAACTGGTTACTCACGTTGATATTGAAGGTTGTTATAAACCAAAATGAAAACAAGCAATATTTAATGAAAGGATGCCAAAAAAGGAAAGATGTATTTGATGTTCCAGCGTCCTTTTTTGCAATCATAAAAGTTGCAGAGGGAGATTTTTATATTTGCAAAAGCTGCTCGGTCCCCTTACATCCCCCCGGTCCCCCCCATCATTAAATAAAAGCATTGGGGAGTGTTCAAGGAAGGGCAGGGCAGGGCAGGCAGTGAGCGACCGTGCAGTCTCTTCCTTGAATACCTGAATCCATCCAAACCCTTCTCTCCACAACCTCCTCATTCTCTCCCTTCACGCCCTCATTCTCACTTTCACTTCACAATGTCGAAACATTCCTCGGCTGACATCAGCAACTTCATTACACTGGATTATTCAAGGACACAAAGGCCGTATTTTGCTCTCAACGGCTTCTCTCTAACTCGGCCTCAAAAGCTAAAAAAAAAAGTCCTTCATTGAAGGGTTTTGAGACCAGTTTTGTTCTCGGTAGACATAATGTCTATTTCCCTGGAGTACTTTACTGCCTATTTCGCTCTGCTCCAGTTCCTCAACTCAACAAAGGGAAGCTGTCGCAGCATTTATTTTCAGTCGATCTAGGAGAGATTAAAAAGTGAAAATAAAAACAAGAACAAATGGTCACCCACCCTGAACAGGAACGTCATCTAGTTCAGCGTTATTCTTTTTATGCCTCCGCCCCCGAAGGTCGCTGGAGGCATTATGTTTTCGGGTTGTCCGTCCGTATGTATGTACGGACGGACGGGCTACACCTCGTTTTTCTCAGCAACCACATGTCCAATCGAGACGAAACTTTCAGGGTATGAGCGACACCCATGCAGAATGTTTTTCCGACAATTGTGACGTCGTAAGTCACGTGGTATGGCAGCCATCTTGGATTAAATGCAAATAATTAAAAATATATTTATTGGAAACCGCGGAATGGAAAAATTTGAAACTCGGCACATTGTCAAGTACTTCCAAATAAGGAACAAAAGCATGATAATGACTACATCATAGGTGAAGTGGTATACCAGTCAAAAATGTTTTCATCGAATTCCTTATCCTAAAAATCTGAAATTGCATGCACAGAACTATAACCCATTTGTATTGAAATATTAAATTTATGACATCATAGGTCACATGATTTGGCAGCCATATTTGGATTCAACCTAAAACCTTAAAAAGGCATCTCCTCCCAAACCACCAAATCGATTGACTCTAAACTTTACGTGTCATTGACTAGGCATAGCGTTTAAAAGACCATCATGAAAACATCATTGTTCACATGGTGTGGCAGCCATATTGGATTGAAGGAAAATATTACGTAATTCTATCTCTGAAACCGCCTACCCTGTCGATGCGAATTTTTACAAATATCTAGCACCATAGCTGCATATAGTTTGAAAACGATGATGTCGTAGGTCATGTGGTTTGGCAATCATCTTGGATAGAAAAACTAACCTTATCCGATCAGCACGAAACTTCACAAACATGAAACCCTGCACATATATATGCAGAGTGTACATTTTTTTAGGTCATACGTCATGTGGTATGGCAGCCATATTAGCTTGAAAGCCGATATTTAAAAAAAATTCCCTTCTCTGAAACCGCTTCACCGATCGATATGAAACCTGTGATGGCTGGTGAAAATGTGATACTTGAAAACAGCTGAAGGGATGTAAAAAAAAAATTGTAAGTTTATTTTTAGGACCGTGAACGATGGCATCTATCTGTTGTGAGACTTTGTGGAGGCATATTGGTGACACAGTTGCATTGTTCTCGTTTATTTTGAGGATCCTGACTCCATATCCGAAGAAACACCTAAGAAGCCCTCTCTGTTAGCTCTTACACGAGCCTCGATTGTTTAAATAATAAAAAAAGAAAAAGAAAAAAAAAAGCCCTCATGTAATCAACGTCTGGACCTCGTTTCCAAGCTAACCTGCAAAAGCCAGACATCACAACAGCATATGTTGTTGTGAAATGTCCTTTCTTGGAATCATTGGATGTCGTGGAGCAAAAGAGATCCGAGCATAGTCTGCAATTAGTATTTCCCCATCACCTATGGGATCCTTGCATTATTTAACCGGCATAATCAATTAGACTTCCGGTTAAGTCATGGCGCATGTGAATGGGTTTCTTTCCAGTTTTTATTCATGAGTATTCATTTTCTTTGAATCTCCTATCAGACTCCTTGCTCAGACTCACCGTCCCGCTTGCACTGCCAGCCCTCTCGGCACTGCACCTCCATCCTGTCCTTCCGCTTGTCGCCAGGGTTGTGGTTTCAGGATTGCCATCAGCGGAACCAAGCAATCTACCTCAATGTAGATAGTCTTCGATCTGGAATCAAGATATACCCGTGAGGGTTGTTCCTGCTGATCTGTTCCTCATCCTGCCTTCCTGATCGTCGTGCCTGCTTGCCTGTTCCTCATCCCGCCTCCATGATCATCGTACCTCCGTTTAGTTGTGCCTGCTCACCCGCTCCTCGTCCTGTCTCCCTGTTTCTGGCTGGGTGATTTTTGTGGAAGAATAGAGCTGGGAAGCAGGAAGGTAAACATGGAAGGTATTCAGGGGAGGATATTGCATAGGGATGTTGTAGTGGAGAGTTGGTGGGGGATGCAGGAAGTACTGGGGGAGTGTGAGGAGGCATTTGAGAAACATGAGCTGAGAATGCGCATAGAGAAGATGGAGGTGATGTAGGTTGGGAAGCAGAGAAAAATAAATAATCAGGTTAGAGGGGAAGATCAGACAAGGAAATTTGAGTATCTGGGTGGAACAGAGATCAGGGATGGCAAAGTCCAAGGTGGAGGTGCGGAGGACGATTCAGGTGGGTGAAAATGCATGGAGGAGGGTGATGGGAGTAATGGCAGACAGAAATATTTAAAGGAGATTGAAAGGAAAGGTTCTGATGTCTTGTGTAATGCCGGCCTATCCTTAAGGTCTGGAGATGGTGGCACTAACAGAGAGTTGTTAGGTTTGTGAGAAGATTATGCGCCCTTACCCTCCCCTTAACATTTTAGTCAGGTTCACTATGTTTTTTCGTTCAAAATTTTGGTAGATTAGGAAAACTATACATTTCTAGAATACTCAGAGCATGAGGAATCCAAAAATTCATGTTGGCATTTGCGTAGACACCTTTGCGAAAATGACCCTCAGGACAGTGATGAAGATCTGTAAAAGCATATTCCTGAACGGTATAGACCTAGTAGATCCTGTGTATAGGACTTATAGTTCAATCTGATACGAACAAGGCTGCTTTCTTGCTTTATAATCCCATACCTATAACTTCAAAGGACTTGCAATATCATGTATTATGTAATACAGTTATATCACAAATATAAAGACAATGGTTTTCAATTACCTTTGTTTGTTGCTTTTCTATAATCCTGAGCACTATTTTGAGGCCTTTATTGGATTCCTTAATCCAGAAAACATAGGATTAGCATATTTAATTAAGTTTCTAGGTTGACTAGAAGCCGAGATCGCGCAAAATATGTATTTTATGGCGGCCATTTTGAAAATCCAAAATGGCGGCCATGCAGGTGTCTGTGCAAATGCCAACATTGATTTTCAGATTCTCCATGCTCTGAAGATTCCAAAAATGTACAGGTTTGCTAATCCCAACATTTTGAACGAAATTATATTTGTTAACATGGTGAACCTGACTATCTTCATCACTGTCCTGAGTGTCATTTTCGCAAAGGTGTCTACGCAAATGTAAACATTAATTTTTGGATTCCTCATGCTCTGAGTATTCCAAAAATGTACAGTTTTGCTAATCTCCCAAAATTTTGAACGAAATTATATTTGTTAACATAGTGAACCTGACTATTTGCTCAAGGCCCGGATGATGGGTGGGATGAACCTCTTTCTCTGACCTTTCAACCAATTCTGACGTAGCCTCCACAGCAGGGAAGGGGACGACAATGTTCGCGCCTAGTAGCCCTGCTAGCGCTAAAAAGAGACATTTAGGACAGATAACAGAGGGATGAGGACATTAAATAGAGGCTTGCAGGAACTAGGATTTTTAGACACAATGTGGTAGGTTTGACGACAAACTATACAGATTAGCAAAGCATCTCTCAAATCACATTTAATTACTTCACACTTGTTCGAAAACACCGATTAAGGAAATATCTGCTCTATTTTACGCACCAGTTGGCCCATTGGACCAAATTTTTTTTTGGGGGGGGGGGGGGGGGGTTCATTCGTTCTTATTATTGCCAAAATGATACTAATATTATTATTGTCATTATTATTTGTATCAATTAATATATGCTTTGTTACAATGTTATCATTGTTTTTGTTATTCATTTTCCAATTAGAATCTTTACACCTTAATATGACGCTCGCTTAGAAACATGGGAATTCTTCCAGGTTATCTGCAGTTAATTAGCCTAATCAACTCAGGAGAGCCTAATGATCATTTTCGTGCATCACATTCCACATCAGAAAGCTCCAGTAGAACTCCACAAAAACACGACACTTGCCACGCACGCAAGCTCCTCATCCATTTATGGGAGATTATCAACACCTAGGAGCCATTTCCACAACACTATTTTTGTACCCATGTATTTCTGTGTTTTGAAAAACTTATCATGCATCTTGGTCACGCTCACAAATGAAAGATGGCAAAAATTGGTACAGAAAATCTCTTTTCCAACTTCTGATGCGCATGGGCAGTCAGTTATTTATATTGTGAGTACTTTAAATCCGCAAAGGAATTTTCCCACAGAGGTAGAGAATGCACACGTTTACGCATGCCGAGGTACACTATATATAAATATATATATTTACGCACCTGTGTAAATGCCAACATTACGCATGTTACGCATTAATTACGCATTACGCAACGACACGTTTACGCATGCCGAGGTACACTGAAACATCGATATTCTGGCAGTTGTTGGATTTCGGAATTTTCCGGATTATAGAAACTAGAATCACGCACTTTCGTGGGAGGATTGAGAGACACGGTGGGGGGGGGGGGGGGGGCGTTATTTTATGCTCCTCTTGTCAATGTTTTTAATTCGAGTTTTCCTCTCAGCATTTTTTTTTTTTTTTTTTTTTTTGTATACTGAATCGAGGCTCGTGAAAGAGCTAACATTTACTTCACAAACAAATCGACCAGACAAACAAAATACACAAAAAGAGGGAGCGGAAGACAAGATGAAGCATAGAACTTCATCAGCTTTTTGCGTTGCTTCTTAATGTCAAAAATTGTTAACAACCAACGTAAAAACAGTTAAACAAGCTCACACTGACTGACCCTTATCTATAACTCACACCAGACCCTTATCTATAACTCACACCAGACCCTTATCTATAACTGGGGTACCCGACCTTACCGTTGCTGTTCAGCACTTTTAAGAACTTTTTTGGGGGGGGAAGGCCTAAAACACTTTCCATAACCCACTGAAGAATGGGATCGGGGATCATTTAATAATACCTTTCACGTAGCTACAAAGGCTGAGGCACTGTAGAGCGACTTAAAAAAAAATATCCAATTTTCGTTTTGTTTTTTTTCCCAAAAATTTCAAAAAACGTTTTGCGTAAAACTTCTCTGGCATCACTGATGAACGCCTAAAGGTTTGACAAATAACTGTTCAGCAATCTCTGAGGAAAAATGGCGACAAACTGGGTGGCAGCCTCTTTGGACCACTCTTCCTGAAGCATCAAAATCGTGCCATGAATTGATCGAGTGTGGCTGCAAGAAAGGGTGCACTGGACGCTCAGGCTGGGTGATTTTTGTGGAAGAATAGAGCTGGGAAGCAGCAAGGTAAACATGGAAGGTATTCAGGGGAGGATATTGCATAAGGATGTTGTAGTGGAGAGTTGGTGGGGGATGCAGGAAGTACTGGGGGACTTCTTTGCTGATGACTCCACTCTCTGCCGCTCCATTCCTCTTCCCTCAGATCGGCAGTCTGCAGCCTCCTCACTCTCTGAAGACCTGGACAAAATCACAGACTGGTCAAACAGGTGGAACATGTCTTTCAATCCTGACAAATCTCACACTCTTACTATGTCTCTCCGAAAAGATCGACTGGAAAACCCTCCCATCTACTTTCTCAACAATCCTCTCCAAGAAGTTCTGTCGCTCAAGCTTTTGGGTCTCACTATCTGCCATGATCTTTCTTGGGAAAACCACATTTCAAATCTGGCCTCCAAAGCCAGTCGCCGACTGGGCATCCTCCGTCGTGCGAAGTCCTTCCTCGGCACACCTGAGCTCCTCACCACATACAAGGCTTTCATCCGCAGCTCAATGGAATACTGTTCCCCCCTATGGGCCGGTGCTCCTGCCTCACACCTAGGTCAGCTTCATGCTGTTGAAACCAAAGCTTTCAGAATCATTGGAATCTCCCGCGATGAAGCTATCTCTGAGGACCTTTCACTCACTCACCGCAGGCAGGTAGGTGGTCTTTCTATCTTCTATCGACTCCTCTCCGGCCTTGCTCCCCCAGCTGTGTCTGTGCTTTGTCCCCCAAATATTCCTAAAGGTCACACAAGATCTGCCTGCAACCCTCTTATGGGTAAACGACCAAAATCAAGACTCTCTGCTCACCTTCACTCCTTCATTCCTCTTTTCTCCCGCCTCTGGAACAAACTCCCACACTCCCTTCAATCCCACTTCTCCCTCCAGGTCTTTAAAACAGCTGTTCACCACCATCTCTTATCTTCCCCCATCCAAAACCTTGATCTTTTCTACCCCCGCTAATTCACCCCAGATCCACCTTGTTTGAAATTCCAACTTCTTTCCTGGAAGTCCTGGCAGTGTCCATATGTTTTATACCTCTCCCACCCCCCCCCTTCCCCTGCCTCCCCCCCCCAAAGCCCTCTCCCTCCCACAGATCTCTCGATGTCTCCATGTCTCTCGGTCCCTGCTCTCAAATGTTGTGTGTGTCCTTCCCCCTCTCTCCCCATCTTGTCTACCGCTCCCGATGTTATATGTTTTATGTGTCGGTTTGTCTTTCTGTGTGATTAATGTTCGCTCTTTCATGAGCCTCGATCTTGTATACAAAAAAAAACGTCTCTCAAATGTTGAGGTTGTGGACAAAAAAAACCAAAAACAAATACAAACACCTGGGTAAACAAGGGACACCAAGAAATGGTTTTCACACAGGTGTTGCACGTGTTAATTAAGCAAATAAAATCCCAGTGTGCTTCGGGTTATATACAACTAGAACAGCACTCTTCAACATCGCGACATCGACCGATATGCCTCCGCCCACAACATTACATCATTATACATACCTGTACAAAGTTTGGTTAAAATCCCATCACTGGTTTACAAGTTAGCGCAGTAACGGAATTTTTAACCAACGGTACTTCTGACCTCTTGACCCCATAATCTAATCTGTTTATGTTTACATCATCATACATACTTGTAACCAAGTTTGACTTGGTTCCCTTCAGCCGTTCTCAAGTTATTGCGTTAACAAAAACCTATTACAGACTCGATCCTTTGTCCTCTTGACCCCAAAATCTAATCAGTTAATCTTGACATCACAGTACATATTTGATCCAAGTTTGATTGAAATCCCTTCAGCCATTCTTAAGTCATCACAGTGACGAAAACCTATCATGGACGGACAAACCGAAAACAATGCCTCTGGCGACCGTCACAGGCCCGGTTGCCGATACTAATGGCTAGCATGGCTGCAAGAGAACCCCCAACACCCCCATCGATGGAGCACGTGTGATCACCCAATGGTTTGATGAGCACGACACTGATGTTACCCACACGTCATGGCCTTCTCATTAACCAGATCTGAACACAATTGAGCATTTATGGGATATTCTCGAACGAGGCCCGAGATGACGTTTTCCTTCTCCATCAAACAGGTGTGAGTCGATTGAATTTCTCGTGGAAGAATGGTGCGGCATCCCTCCTGTAGAATTCCAGACGCTGGTGGACGCTATGCCACGGCACGTACAGGCCGTACGCGGAGGCCCAACGCCCTATTAAGTGACTTTACGTTGACGTTTCCATTACCTGCATATAGATGTCTATAATCTTTAGCATAATGTGCTTTATCTTCACACCACCAGCACCAATAAACTAGTCATTGAACCTTGAACACTTGTAAAACGCGATTATGGAAAAAAAAAAAAAGTGCAGAAAGCACGCTCTCGCAAAACTAGACGGCACTCGATACAGCGCAACCTCTGCAAAGCTGTACAATTTACATTTTGTATCCCACCGATAGGCCGGATCTTCACCAAAATCGAATCGATCCATCCTCGTGACAAACCCATCCTGTGCACCAAGTTTCATCTGAATCTGGCCATAAATTGGCCAACCATAAACATAACATCCGTCCATCTTCGGTGGCAGAGTTAAAAATTCAGGAGAACAATATTGACGAGACTAAACTTTGAAAAAAAAAAAAAAAATTCGAAGGGATTTATAACTCTCGCAGATTTTACAAACCCAAGTCTCTTCAATGCATGAAAATCCTTTGGGGTAGGATGGGGAAGGAGGAAGAGGAAGAATGTGTGCGTTTTCGCTATTATATTGTCTGGCATACTCACAAATAGTTTGATCACCTGTCACTATAGTGAAAGCAGTTTATATTCAGTTACCTCATTTTTGGTAAACCTCATGCTTTGTTACCTGCGCCACCAAAGGTGTACAGAGGTTATGTATTCACCCATGTTTGTCTTTCTGTGAGCAGGATATCTCAAATAGTTGCGGATGGATTCGGACAAAACTTGAACAGATTGGGTGTGTCAAAAGTACGAACCGATTCGATTTTAGTGAAGAATCTACCGGGAGACAAACCGAGTCAACACAAGCTGGTTTGTCCCAATGCCGAGGTTCTTGGGGTGGGGGTGAAGGGGAGAGGGATGTACCTCATGTCAAATTCCTTCAGATATGATCCCACTTCTACTCTCAATCCTGCAGAACATACAATCCCATCACATTCCATTAGGCTGCATAGCCTACCCTGAGGTTTTGGAGCTTCCATCGCATAGCCTTGGGGGTATCCAGCTTGAGGGTATCCTCCCTGAGGTGGATAACATTGGGGATATCCTTGGTTGTAACCTTGAGGATAATCTTGAGGAGCAGCATACGGACCAGAAGGGGCTGGATAGGAACCAGGGGGCTGTGGCGGGTAAGGGTATGGTCCTTGAGGGGGATATGAAGGGCCAGGAGGTGGCCCAGGATATGGGGGAGGGGCAGAGGGGTTCATATTTTTAGTTCAAAAGCTGTTGGAATTGGGAAGAGAGAAGAGAGAAACAAGAAAAAAAAATCAGTTGAAACCGATACAAGATATGACTTTCCATATCAATACCAAGAGCACCATGTTATTAAACGTGTATGAATAGACAGCAAACAGCCACGCATATTATGTTATTGATGAAACTGTGAACTTGGACATACATGTGCAGCTTGGGATACAGCACAGGATGCCAAAGAGATGAGGACGTTTTAAATAACCAAAATAACCACTGCAAACATGGAATGAGAAATGAGTACAAGAAATGTAACATTCATTTATACGATATAAAATCCGACATCAGAGAACAGATCAATAAACAATAACAATGACCCCTGCTCTGCCCTCCTGCCTGCTAGCCACACAATCACTGAAGGCTCACAACAGGTGTATTGTGGATAAACTGATCCAACAACATAAAGTATCAAAGATATACAAGGAACTTGGACATAGGAAGAGGCCGTTCAGCAACCTTCATTCAATCCATCAGATTATCTACACTAGCAACGGTAAAAGCCCTACGGGCGGAGCTTCAATTGGGAGGCCCAAATGAAAAGGCAAAATATCAGAAATTGAAGGTTTTTATTTTATTTTAAACGATTCATATAAACATCCATTGAATATCACACGCGAATCATCAAAATCTAAACAGTATCTTTAGAATTTCAATAAAAGCCACATCACTGTTCACATCGGTAAATATTATTCCATCGTGTTTCAAATCGTGATCGATACACTATGATCGTGATGATCGTGATGGTGAATCGTGATCGATAATAGTGTTCACAATCGCTATGTCGTATGTACTCCTGATACGTGTACCAAATTCCCGATACGTGTAACTGTACCAAATCAACAGTTAAAAGGATTTTGAGCCGATAGCTGGTGCGGCCTTGGCAAGATCGATGGAGACAGCGATCTGTTAGCGACCGATGGAGACATGTTGCTTTCCCGGGTGCCGCACAAACGGCTGCACCGATCGCGCGGCACCCGGGAAAGCAACATCGTCACAATGAGAACAATGAATGTTATGCGAACGCGAATGTTATGCGTGAGTCCAAACCTGAGAATGCTGGAGACTAAAGCTGAAAATGGAAAAACTAAATAGCCTATTTTACTCCTGGAGATCCCAGGATTATCCACCCAAAATATCTTTGCGATCGGTTCAGCAGTTTTTACGGTACCTTCGAACAGACAGACAGACAGACGGACAGACATTTGGTGAATTATAGTAAGATAACTTCAGTGGAAGAGGGGAGAGCGTGGGGCCATGGGGAGGAGAACACTGGGGCAGGTACAGGGACCTTTGGACGAGATCCTCTCACAAACGTCACAATCACTGCATGTGTATACAACAACACATCCATGTGTGAGCAACAGCCCCCCATTCCTGCCACGATCCATGGTGCCCCAATGGCTCCAGGTACACATTAAATTTTGCCTCCACTGACGAAGTTGCTTATTCAAGTCAGGCATGCACCAGGGTTGCTGGTTGCCTAATTAACATCCAATTAAGGTAAGATTGTGCATAGCCGAGGGCGCGTCCCCCGATTGGAAAGTCATGTGCCGCAGGTAAACCGTGGTCAGACAGACAACCCTGAGACCACGTGGTAGACCAATGGGCAATCGTGGTTGCCTAGCAACCCTCTGTGGTACAAAGTTATTTGTGATCAATGGCCTCAGGCATGGTGAGTTCTAAGGGAACCGAGCATCCCCCTAATAGTCGAGCCAAAACCCAACAGCTGTAAATGTACAAAGTCCTGTCTCCCGTCATCGCTCCTCATAGCTTTGTGTGGCTTGGCGAGGTATCATTGTAGTAAGCTGACACTGAAGCCTCTCGATGGCAGATAAATCCTTCCTCAAACATGGTGCAGAAAACTGCACATTATTACAGAAGAGACCTCTCTAAACTCGTATACAGTATTAACATTACCTCCTTTGATATATACTCAGAGGCAAAAGTTAGTGTGACATGGAATTTTTTCATTGGTAATCTTGTGAATGAATTTTTGGATTTGAACCAGAGAAAGAGTGTGTTAAAATGGTCGAAGAAACGCAACCAAGCAGTTGTTGTTCGAATTGCATGAAATTTGCAAGAAGCATGACATATTCGAGAAAAATGGCCAGCAATGTTCACTTTAAAAGGCCAGACAACCAGACGCTTATCATTTCCACTCAATGCAGTCTTAAGAAGTGCAGAAGTCAGAAAAACACCTCTATTCATCGTTCTGGAATAAGTTCGACATGCCACGCCTCGGGGAAAATGATAGATGGAGAGCTATAGGTATGCTTCAGTCTGGTACCTCGCAGCGTGATGTTGCTCGTCGATTCAACGTCCATAGAAACACCATTTGGCACAGCTTCACCGAGCTGACGGTAGGACACGTGTCTACAGGTGCACAGGTGAACGTTACATCAGGCCATGTGTTCTGGAAGGGGATCGTTTTGGAGGTGGGGGCGTTATGATCTGGGGTGGGATAACAGCTGCAGCAAGAACGCCAATGATTGTGATTGAGGGGAACTTGAATGCTGTGAGGTACCGAGACGAGATTTTGCAAATGGCCGCTTTACCGTTTTTGCAACAGAACGGCCCTAGAGTGACGTTTCAACACGATAATGCCAGACCACACGTTGCTCGAGTTGTACAGCAGTATCTTAATCAGAACAATGTTAATGTGTTACCCTGGCCTGCAAGATCCCCTGATTTGTCACCCATTGAACACGTCTGGGATGAAATGGAGCGACGTTTACGACGTCATCCGAATCCTCCAAAAACGCTGCAGGAACTCCACCAAATCCTTCCTCGGATATGGAATGATCTTCCCAAGGACTTTCATCGACGTTTAGTGGCCTCAATGAGGCGAAGGTGCCAGGCCTGCATCAATGCACAAGGTGGACACACTCGCTACTGACCGTGTGAACTTGCTTGTGAACCCCCTCTTGTGTTGTGGCTCATTTGCATATGCCAGGTGCACTGTTCTTATGGACTGTTGATCGTTACCATACCTTGAAACATTTGTCTTTCCATGTAATAACATTTCATTCGCGGCAGTAAAGGTTTAACACTGATTCTGTTTGTTGTTTGTGTGTCACAATAACTTTTGCCTTTGAGTATATTATTTATCCCACTACAAATAGAAAGTAAAACCCTGTTACCTTTAATAATAACGCCAGGTTTATATAGCACATGATGATCATTTAATATCCTCGGCACGCTTTACAAATAAAATCAATTAAAACTAGAACGGCACTCAGTAGAAAGCATACAGTGTATTCAGAAAGTATTCAGTCCCCTTCACTTTTTCACATTTTGTTATGTTGTAGCCTTATGCTGAAATCGTTTAAATTCATTTCTTCCCTCATCAAGCTACACTCAATACCCCATAATGACAAAGAGAAAACAGGATTTTAGAAAGTTTTGCAAATTTATTAAAAAGAAAAAACTGAAATATCACATTTACATAAGTATTCAGACCCTTCCTTTGCTACGACAGAAATTTAGCTCGGGTGCCTCCCATTTCTCATCATCTTTGAGATGTTTCTACATCTTGATTGGAGTCCACCTATGGGAAATTCAATTGATTGGACATGATTTAGAAAGGCACACACCTGTCTCCGGTCCGGTATGAAGAGGACGCAGGCATCACATGCTCGCCGCTTCTTCGACCGGGCCACTGTCAGTTGCTTGCTTTTTTGGTGGTCGTGCGGATTTTTTGGCCATTGAGTCTGCCCTCTGCATAGCCCCGGCTCTGCTCCCTGCTTCGCCTGCCCGGCTCCTTCGCCTGCTCGCTGTTTTCTCGGGCACGCTCTCGTGGGTTGTGACCATCGCAGCGGTTTGGTGGCGGTTTCCCGCCGTGATCTAGATTTGTAGCGGTGGCGGTCGATTGCCGCTGCATTTGCCACTTTGCCGTGATCAACCTTGGCCTCGTGATCGTCTCTTTGCTCCTGCCCGCCCTCTGCTTGGTCCCGGCTCTGCTCCTGGCTTCACCTACCTGGCTCCTTCGCTTCCTCGGGCCCGCTCCCATGGGTTGGGACCATTGTTTCACCTCCTCAACCTTGGCCTCGTCTCATCTCTCCGCTCCTGCCTGACATGGCTCTGCGGTACTCGGCGCAAGGCTCCTTCTGCTCAATACCCGCTCCACCCCATCATGCATCTCTGCCATCAAATCAAATGGACTCCTCCGACGACCCAGGTACATTCACCGTGGCTCCGGTCGTAAGTTTGTATATTTGCAATCAGGTCACTCCATCCCCGTCCTCTGGTCGGCTCAGCGCACTCTCGCTCTTCGTCCCAGCGCACCTGGTCACAGCAACGCACACAATCGCACCTCCTGCCTACGAACACTGGCTAAATCACCTGAATTCATCCCTGCTGTTCAAAACAACATCAAGCTCACCCTGTTCAACACCCGGTCCCTCAACAACAAATGCCTCATCCTGAACGAATACATCCTGGATAACAAACTGCACTTTCTCTGTCTCACCGAAAACTGGCAACAACCTCTGGACTACTACACACTCAACCTCACCACACCCAATGGATATTCCTACGTCAATAAACCATGCTCGGGGGTCCGAGGTGGTGGAATTGCCGTTATCCACCGTCAAGACATCAGGACCAGCCTCATCCCCATCGCCTCATCCTCATCATTTGAACACCTGGCTTTTAAACTCTCTGGTCGCACGGTCAGTCATGGCTGTCGTCTACCGCCCTCCCAAGCCACACCCATCATTCCTGTCTGACTTCTCCTACTTTCTGACCCAGCTATGTTCTCTCTCCCCCTCAATCCTCCTCCTTGGTGATTTCAATATCCACATGGACTCCACTGACTCCACAATAACCACTGACTTCACTGATTTACTCACCTGCTTTAACCTCACTCAACATGTCGACTTTCCTACCCATATCCGTGGTCACATTTTGGACCTTGTCTGCTCCACTTGATTAAATTTGCACCATCTCTCTGGCTCCGACCTCACCCTCTCTGACCACTTAGTTATCACTATGACCATCAACATCCCCACCCCAACACCAAGACATTATCGCACTATCACCTTCCGTAAGCTAAACGCTCTTTCACCTACCTCATTCTCATCCACCCTCTCTGAAAAAATGTCCACTTCTCGCTTCGTTGACCTCCATACCCCTTCCGACCTTACTGACTACTACAACCACACTCTCTCCTCCTGCCTTGACCAGCTTGTGCCTGTAAAAAGCAAAACAGTTTCTTTCACCCATTCTGCTCCCTGGTTTACCCCTGAACTCCGCCTGATGAAAACTCGTGCTCGCCAACTTGAAAGACTCCGCAATAAAACAGGTCTCACAGTTCACTCCCAAGCCTACAAGGACCACCTACCCACCTTTAACGGTGGGTAGGTGGTCCTTGTAGGCTTGGGAGTGAACACCTTTAACGTTACCATCATCTACAAAGATGCCCTCTCCCGCGCCCGCTCCGCCTACTACTCTCAAATTATGCACTCAGGCTCCGGAAACCCAAAAGCACTCTTCTCGACAATAAACAAACTCCTCCGCCCCCTGAACACCACCACCCAGTCATTCACAGTAGACAACTGCATCTCCTTCCTCTCTTTCTTCCAACGCAAAATTGACAACATCTACAACAGCTTGACCACCACCGCACCCGCTCCCCCTCCAACCACCTGCCCCCCCCTTGTCCTGCCATCCCCTGTCTCGGTTCTCCCCAATCTCCCCTACTGACCTCTCTGAACTCCTCATAGGAATGAAAACTGCCACCTGCACTCTTGGCCCCATCCCCTCCAGCTTTGTCAAGGCCTCCCTCCCTGCTCTCTCTCCACTTATCATTGCAACAATAAACTCCTCCCTGTCTACAGGTATCGCCCCACCTTCCCTCAAAATTGCTGCTGTTACCCCCATTCTAAAAAAACCTGGTCTAAACCCTGACACCCTAAACAACTTCAGACCCATCTCCAACCTACCCTTTCTGTCAAAAGTTTTGGAACACGCTGTAGCCACTCAACTCAAACATCACCTCTCTGCCAATTACCTGTATGAAACATTCCAATCCGGATTCCGCTGCAACCACAGTACTGAAACTGCTCTCCTCAAAATCACCAACGACCTTCTCCTCTCCTCTGACGCTGGCAACCTCAACATTCTCGTCCTCCTCGACCTCAGCGCTGCCTTTGACACCATCGATCACACCATCCTCCTCACCCGACTTGAATCCACCTTCAACGTTACCGGCACTGCCCTCTCTTGGATTAAATCATACCTCTCTGACAGACACCAGTTCATCTCCATCAATAACTGCAAATCCCCCACTGCTCCCCTCCCCCGAGGTTCAGTTCTTGGCCCCCTCCTCTTCATCCTTTACCTGTCCCCCCTCGGTAACTTAATCCGCCGTCATGGTCTCCAATTCCACTGCTTCGCCGATGACATCCAGCTTTTCATCTCCACCAAGTCCGTCTCCACCGACACCCACTCTATCCTGACAAACTGCATCACTGAAATAAAATCCTGGCTTCAAATCAACTTCCTCAAGCTTAAATGTGATAAATCTGAAATAATCATCATTGGCCCAAAAACGCTCACAAAATCCACCCACAACTTTGCCCTCAACATCGACGGTATCCCAGTAATCACCTCCCCTCACATCCGAAATCTTGGCGTCATCTTTGACCAAACCCTCTCCTTCGACAAATACACTAAACAGATCACAAAGTCAGCCTTCTTTCACCTGAAAAACATTGCCCGTCTCCACTCATCCCTCTCCTCCACGGCTGCAGAAACCCTCATCCACGCCTTCATCACCTCCCGTCTGGACTACTGCAATAGTCCTAAACTCCCCCCTTGCCCCGCCACTCTTAAACTCCCCCCCTACCCCTCCACTCCTGAACTCCCCCCTTGCCCTTCCACTCCTGAACTCCCCCCTTGCCCTTCCCCTCCTAAACTCCCCCCTCACTCCTCCCCTTCAAAACTCCCCCCCAACCCCTCCCATTCAAATCTCCCCCCATACCATTCCTCTCCAATTCTCCCTCCTCCCCCCTCCTCCTCAAAGCTGCCTCCTCCCCACTTCGTCTCCCTTCTATCTCATACCTCCACCCCCCCCAACCTTCTTCTTTCCTCTGCCCCCCCTCAAACAACCCCTCTCTGTGCCTCATCCCTTCACCTTCAAACCTTTCATCCTCCTCATCCTCCTCATCCTTCCCATCCTTCCCCCTTTCTTGGAACTCTTCTGCAATCGCTGACACACTAACAACTGCTCTCCCTACCTCCCCCTCTCATCCTTCATCTTACCCTACTCCTCCCCTCCCCTGTCCTGTACCCGATGCTCCCCCTCTCTCTTCATTAACGTATGGACCTCAAACATCCGGGGCCTTCGCTCAAACCTGACTGATCTCTCCATACAGGTTGCTTCTGACAATCCAGACTTGATCTGCTTAACAGAGACTTTCCCCTTCAAGATGTCTCTGATTCCTTAATATCTCTTCCTGGTTACTCCCTCCTCCGGTATGATAGACCTGAGCCTCGGCCTGGTGGTGGGGTGGCTATCTTTATCAAAAACTCTCTTCCTCACTCTCCTTGCACTGCCCTCTCTCCTCCTCACCCCCAGGAGTACCTCTGGCTACGGCTTCCTCTCCGCTCCCACCTTTTGTTCATATGTGTTCTGTACCGTCCCCCAAACAGTGATGACTCCATCTACATTTCACTGTCTGACAACATGGACCAACTTCTATCCACTCATCCCAACTCTCTCTTCCTCATATGTGGTGACTTCAATTGTCATCATGCCACCTGGTTGGGTGTGGGTTCCTCTCTCACCAGTCATAGCACCTCAGCAAAGGACTTCTGTGACTCACTGGGATTGACACAATCTGTCAATTTCCCGACCCGGATCTCAGCCAATGGAGTATCTTCTCTTCTAGACTTGGTTATGACTAACTTCCCTGCTAATGTCTGCTGCTCTTCTTCTGCTCCAATCGGTTCTTCTGATCATGTGCTTGTCAAAGTGGACATCTCTCTGGCCATTCTCAGAGAGCCTCCTCAGCGTCGACGAGTCTGGCATTTCACTCAGGCCGACTGGGACGGTCTTCAAGCAGCCATCAATCGTCTGGATTGGTCTCCCATCTCCACTGCCTCTGACATCAATTCTTCCTGGGAATTCTTCCAAAGCAAACTGATCTCTCTCATGCACAGATCTATCCCATCTCGCCTTCAGTTGTCTTACCATTCCTCCCGTCCATGGTACACTGAATCTTGTGGTGAGGCAGTTGCCCTGAAACAACTTGCCTTTGCCTCTTGGAAGGCTAATCCAACTGAAGGAAATCTCAGTTCCTTCCACCAAGCTCGGAACAAGTGTGTGTCTACCCTCAGGAGTGCCAGGAAGCACTATCTCTCCTCACTCAAGAATGAACTCTCAAACCTGTCTCCTTCCTCCAAATCCTGGTGGCGTCTGGTCAAATCCGTTTCTGGTGTTTGTTCCCCCTCCATCCCCTCCCTTACCTCAAATGGCCACACAGTTGACATCGCACGTGACAAAGCCGAATGCCTCAACTCTGTGTTTGCCTCAAAATCCTTAGTCCCAAACCCATCTCTCTCTGTTCCCACCTTTCCCAGTCGAACCAAACTGCTCCTGGACTCTGTGACCTTCTCTCCTGACAAGGTGGAGGAGTTTTTGTCAAACCTCGACTCTGATTCTGCAATTGGACCAGATGGAATCAGCCCACGGCCCGGGTCCTAAAATCCTGCTCTGCCGCTCTATCTCACCCTCTCTCTGTTCTTTTCACCCTATCCTTTGCTCAAGGTCATCTGCCAGCATCCTGGAAATCAGCAAACATTACCGCTTTACACAAAAAAGGTGCAAAAACAGATCCTTGCAACTACAGACCAATCAGCCTGCTCCCAATTATCAGCAAAGTCATGGAATCCATCATTGCTTCGGATATGAAATCTTTCCTCTTCTCCAATGGCTTGATCTCTGATCATCAATTTGGTTTCAGACCAGGTCACTCTACTCTGGACATGCTGCTTCTGCTGTCTCAACAATGGATGGAGGTCCTCAATGCCAAACAGGAAATCAGAGCTGTCTCCCTTGACATATCACGTGCCTTCGATACGGTCTGGCACCCAGCTCTGCTCACCAAACTCTCCTCCTATGGTATCCATGGAAATCTCCATGCATGGCTTGCGGACTTCCTCTCTGGTCGTAGTCAACGTGTGGCCCTGAATGGATTTCTCTCATCTCCCCTTCCCGTTCAGGCTGGAGTTCCCCAAGGCAGTGTGCTGGGCCCTGTGCTTTTTCTGGTCTTTATCAATGATCTCTCCGACTCTCTGGAAAATCCTCTGTATCTCTTTGCTGATGACTCCACTCTCTGCCGCTCCATTCCTCTTCCCTCAGATCGGCAGTCTGCAGCCTCCTCACTCTCTGAAGACCTGGACAAAATCACAGACTGGTCAAACATGTG
Organism: Myxine glutinosa; assembly: GCF_964187855.1. NCBI lineage: Eukaryota > Metazoa > Chordata > Myxini > Myxiniformes > Myxinidae > Myxine > Myxine glutinosa. Next base: position 6,905,652 of record NC_136273.1, read on the forward strand.
GAACATGTCTTTCAATCCTGACAAATCTCACACTCTTACTATGTCTCTCCGAAAAGATCGACTGGACAACCCTCCCATCTACTTTCTCAACAATCCTCTCCAAGAAGTTCTGTCGCTCAAGCTTTTGGGTCTCACCATCTGCCATGATCTTTCTTGGGAAAACCACATTTCCAAGCTGGCCTCCAAAGCCAGTCGCCGACTGGGCATCCTCCGTCGTGCGAAGTCCTTCCTAGGCACCACCTGAGCTCCTCACCACATACAAGGCTTTCATCCGCAGCTCAATGGAATACTGTTCTCCCCCTATGGGCTGGTGCTCCTGCCTCACACCTGGCTCGGCTTCACGCTGTTGAATCCAAAGCTTTCAGAATAATTTCCAGTATCCACCTCCCCTCACATCCGGAATCTTGGCGTCATCTTTGACCAAACCCTTTCCTTCGACAAATACACTAAACAGATCACAAAGTCAGCCTTCTTTCACCTGAAAAACATTGCCCGTCTCCGCTCATCCCTCTCCTCCACGGCTGCAGAAACCCTCATCCACGCCTTCATCACCTCCCGTCTGGACTACTGCAATAGCCTCCTCTATGGTTCACCCTCAAAAATCACCAATAAACTCCAATACATTCAGAACTCCGCTGCCCGTCTACTCACTCATTCCCGGACCCGTGACCACATCACCCCCGTCCTTTACAAGCTTCACTGGCTCCCCATCCCCCAGAGAATCCAGTACAAAATCCTCCTCTTGACATACAAAGCCCTCCATAACCTGGCCCCATCCTACCTGGCTGACCTCCTCTCCAGACACACTCCCACCCGCAACCTCCGCTCTGCTGGTACCAACCTCCTGACCCCCTCCATCCGGACCAAATTCAGATCCTGGGGGGACAGGGCCTTCTCCATCGCTGCTCCCACCCTCTGGAACTCACTACCTCACACCATCAGAGACTCCTCCTCACTCACCACATTCAAAACATCACTAAAGACCCACCTGTTCAACGCTGCATTCAACATTCAACCCACAGCATTTAACCCCTGACTATCTCTTCTCCTTCTCCCTCCTTTTGCTTTAAATATTTCCCTATTGATTCTTGTCTTGTCTTTTTGATTCTTGTCTTATATATATGCCGTATATCGCTGCTGTTTGTTTTCTTGATTCTTGTCTTTTTGCAATTGTTGTTTTCATGTATTGTTATGCATTATGTTTTCCACTCTGTCAAAGCGCCTTTGGGCTTCTGGAAAAGCGCTATACAAAATAAATGAATTATTATTATTATTATTATTATTATTGGAATCTCCCGCGATGAAGCTATCTCTGAGGGCCTTTCACTCACTCACCGCAGGCAGGTAGGTGATCTTTCTGTCTTCTACCGACTCCTCTCCGGCCTTGCTCCCCCAGCTCTCTCTGTGCTCTGTCCCCCAAATATTCCTACAGGTCGCACAAGATCTGCCAGCCACCCTCTGATGGTTAAACTGCCGAAATCTCGGCTCTCTGCTCACCTTCACTCTTTCATTCCTCTTTTCTCCCGCCTCTGGAACAAACTCCCACACTCACCTTCAATCACACTCCTCCCTCCAGGTCTTCAAAACAGCTGTTCACCACCATCTCTTATCTTCCCCCATCCAAAACCTTGATCTTTTCTACCCCCACTAATTCACCCCAGATCCACCTTGTTTGAAATTCCAACTTCTTTCCTGGAAGTCTTGGCAGTGTCCATATGTTTTATACCTCTCCCACCCCCCCCCCCCTTCCCATGCCTCCCCCCCAAAGCCCTCTCCCTCCCACAGTTCTCTCGATGTCTCCATATCTCTCGGTCCCTGCTCTCAAATGTTGTGTTTGTGTCCTTCCCCCTCTCTCCCCATCTTGTCCTACCGCTCCCGATGTTATTTGTTTTGTGTGTCTGTTTGTCTTTCTGTGTGATTAATGTTCGCTCTTTCAGGAGCCTCGATCTTGTATACAAAAAAAAAAAAAAAAAAAAAAAAAAAAAAGTCTCCTCTATGGTTCACCCTCAAAAATCACCAATAAACTCCAATACATTCAGAACTCCGCTGCCCGTCTACTCACCCATTCCCGGACCCGTGACCACATCACCCCCGTCCTTTACAAGCTTCACTGGCTCCCAATTCCCCAGAGAATCCAGTACAAAATCCTCCTATTGACATACAAAGCCCTCCATAACCTGGCCCCATCCTACCTGGCTGACGTCCTCTCCAGACACACTCCCACCCGCAACCTCCGCTCTGCTGGTACCAACCTCCTGACCCCCTCCATCCGGACCAAATTCAGATCCTGGGGGGACAGGGCCTTCTCCATCGCTGCTCCCACCCTCTGGAACTCACTACCTCACACCATCAGAGATTCCTCCTCACTCACCACATTCAAAACATCACTAAAGACCCACCTGTTCAACACTGCATTCAACATTCAACCCACAGCATTTAACCCCTGACTATCTCTTCTCCTTCTCCCTCCTTTTGCTTTAAATATTTCCCTATTGATTCTTGTCTTTTGCAATTGTTGTTTTCATGTATTGTTATGCATTATGTTTTCCACTCTGTCAAAGCGCCTTTGGGCTTCTTGAAAAGCGCTATACAAAATAAATGAA